>NW_025252547.1:0-2039 GCF_018294505.1 Triticum aestivum | reverse complement strand
TTCTTTGCCGTCAGCATTTCGTCGGGCCAAACGGCAAAGACAAATTTTGCCGACAACAACTGACGGCAAAGACCAACTAACGGCAAATCAATACTTCGCCGTCATTAAAAAAACCACAAACGGCAAAGACTCTTTGCCGTCTATGATTTAGTTTTACAGACGGCAAAGAGCTCCTTTTGCCGTTTGTAAAATAAATCACAGACGGCAAAAAAATTGCCGTCTGTGATTTATTTTACAGACGGCAAAGAGAGCTCTTTGCCGTCTGTAAAAAAATCACAGACGGCAAAGAGAAAACACAGCACGCGGATTGATCCCACGAATCGATGACATGGCATGATCTGTGCCGCCCGCACCCGCCTATGTTTCTCACCACGCACGCCTCAACCACCCATCCCATCTCTCTCTTATCCACAAGGCCCCACCACGATCTGTCTCCCACAGTCCCACGGCGACCGCATCTTTGCCTCGATCCCTTCTTCTCTGCCCGGTCCCTCTCCCACAGTTCCACACCGACCGCATCTCTCCCTCGATCCCTTCTTCTCTGCCCGGTCCAGGCTCCTCCTCGTCCCTAGCTGGTCAACCACCGCCGGTTGATCCCGCCTCGCCGTCGCCTGAGCCGAGTCCTCGGGCCTTCCCTCTTGGCCTCTAGATCCAGCGGCCCCGTTCCCCTTCGCCCTCGCAGACCGCCGGCCTGGCGCCGTCGCCCCAGTCGACCTACGCGCCCCGTCCCCCGTCGCCCCAGCCGGTCACCGGCCCCGTTCCCCGTCGCCCAACCCGCCACGGCCCGTCTTCACCACCGGCGCCACCGGGCCCGACCCCGTCCCCCTTCGCCACCGCAGGCCACTGGCCCCGACCTGTCGCCCTCACGGACCGCCGGCCTGGCGCCGTCGCCCCGTCCCCCGTTGTCCCAGCCGGTTGCCGGCCCCGTTCCCCGTCGCCCGCACCGTCCATGGCCCGTCTTCACCACCGGCGCCACCGGGCCCGACCCCGTCCTCCTTCGCCACCGCAGGCCACTGGCCCCGGCCCGTCGGCCCAGCATGCCTGCGCCGGCCCGGCCCTCGACGCCGCACCATCTCCGGGATGAGGTTGGCAAGCTCCGGCGCCGCGGCGGACGGCTTGAGCTACTCGGGCATCCAATGTTGCCTCAGTTCTCTTGTAATCTGTGTAATCCGTCTGTGTGTACCGTGTGTAATATATTGGTCTGTAATCTGTTCATCTTGGGAAATAGAGCAGTTTTATATTGTGAAATTCATTCGGTGGTCGTTGATTCTTGGAACAACAAATGTTGGATACTGTGGTGTTCGCGATACATTTGTTTATTTTTTAATATATAAATTCTTTGCCGTCTGTGATTTAGGACGAAGACGGCAAACACAGATCCCGGCTGACGGCGAATCTACTTTTCTTTGCTGTATGTTATATACACGGTTGACGGAAAAACTTTAGTTTAGCTGACGGCAAAATCTTTGCCGTCAAGCAGAAAAATAGTAGACGGCAAAGTATTCTTTGCCAATTAATCTTTGCCGTCTGACTTTGCCGTCTACTTCCTGACGGCAAACTCTTTGCCGTCTGGATTTACGTCTTTGCCGTCTGTTATCCACAGACGGCAAACTAGCAGTTTCCTGTAGTGGTACCGCCGAAGCTCCCCAGCGGTAGTACCGCTCCCAAAGCGATAGTACCGCTCTCCAAACGGTAGTACCGCTTGTGGTCTTCGGCCGAAATACCGCAGTGGTTCCGGGCTACTGCCGCCTCGATTCGAGACCGGTGTTTTTCGTGTCGGGTTTTGCGGTACTAAGTGCGGTAGTAGTGGCGGTAGTACCGCTCCAAGCGGTAGTACCGCGCCTACTCCCACGGTAACACCGCTCTGGCGACAGGACCATCCCGACGAGGCGTCGTCGCGGATGCATGCGGTGCTGACGTTTCTGACCTCGAGTTCGCCCAGCTTGCGGACGATGCAAGCTTATGCCTGCCCAAACCACCGGCACCCCACCGTCCTATGCCGCCCAGGTGTACCTCGCGCTTGACGTGCGAGTTTCCCA
>NW_025252546.1:0-2039 GCF_018294505.1 Triticum aestivum | reverse complement strand
GGGGCGGACGATACAAGGCTTCCTCAGAGGCGACCTCCACCAGGCAGGCTTGCGAGGAGGCAGAGAGGTCAAGGCAAGGAGTACCTCGCGAGGTGCTCATGACGCAAGCCCTGACGATCGAGACCAGGCAGGCGCCAGCCTATGCAGTGTCCTCGTTTCCTCTTTGGTGCAAAGGAGGCAGGCACATGCGCGGAGTACCGAGGCATCAAGCAAAGGTTACCATATCGTTGCAACGAGACCAAGACCAGCAGAGCGGCAGGACGGAGGTCACGGTGGAGCCCAAGACGGCATCATCGCCAGTGCCTTTGGCAGTCGAAGACCAACTTTAGTCACGATAGCTTGTACTAGTTGTTCCCCTTCAAAATGGCTGTTGTTGGCTCCCTTCCCGCTCAATATTTGGGAAGAGGACCAGGCCTCTATGTATAGAGATAGCCACCACAATAGCAAGGGATCGATTCCATCCCAAGTAGAAGACCACACCAGCAGAAGAACACCCCTCGCGAGGCTGTTCTTCCCCTGTGCTGTTCATCATCAGCCCTAGAGGCAATCCACCACACCACACACTAGAGTAGGGTATTACACCACAACGGTGGCCCGAACTAGTATAAACCTTTTGCCGCTTGTGTTGTTCATCATGTAGCTTAGATTCGTGACGAGGCTTTGGGGGAGTGGATCCGTAGGGACAAGACCTTCATGCGCACCCCAGAGTTCGAACCTTAAGGGTTTTGCCAGAACCCGATATCCGACATTTGACACGCTAGGTAGGGGTGTGCCGGAGCTCTCTCTTCCATCGACCCGCTCTCCATCAACACCGCGCTTCGCTATCATGGCGGACAACGCGCCACCCGCTCCGGCTACCAACGCTGGCACTGGGGCCAGGGGGCTTCGAGCCTTGGCCCCCGCTTTGCGATAGGTGCAGTGGCCGCACAAGTTCAAGCCAGAGATGCTGCCACGCTACAACGGCGTGACGGATCCGTTGGCTTTCCTCCTGGCATACGAGGAGGCCATCCTGAAGGCTGGGGGCGACGACAGGGTCATGGCTAACTGGTTTCCCATGGCCCTCACTGGCGTCCCACGCATGTGGCTACTCCACCTGCCAACGGCTTCTGTGGCCTCCTGGGAGGAGCTGCGCGACCTCTTCCTCGCCCATTATGCTGCACTGGTGCCCCCGGTCGTTGCAGCTCTCCTGGGCGGCTCGCATGCACCACCATCGGGCTGCCACGTAAAGCCATTTGTCCGCTAGATCGGCGCCGCCCTCACACGACATGGAGCTCCTCGGGTTGGGCGGCACCCAAGGCCGACTTGACCTTCAGCTCGGACGATCACCCTGCCAATACCGCCTGCTCGGGTGCGCTCCCGATGCTTTGCACGCCCACCATCTGCCAGGTGGCCATCACCAGGACTCTCATCAACGATGGTGCCGGCCTCAACATGCTCCCGATGGAGGCCCTCAACCTCCTCCACGTGCCACTGGAATGACTCCGATCCAGCAAGCCCTTCTCGAGCGTCGGAGGTGGTTCCTCCGGCTTCCTGGGGCAGATCCGCCTTCCAGTGACCTTCGGCACCCACGACAACTTCCGCACGGAGCTGGTCAACTTCGAAATCGCCCACATCGGCCTCCCGTACAACACCATCCTTGGCTACCCTGCCTTGGCCCAGTTCATGGCAGCGACTCACCCGACCTACAACCTCATGGAGATGCCCGGGAGCAGCGGCGTCCTCACCATAGTTGGAGATACAAAAGATGCTCTGCAGGCACTCAAGCTCGCTCTCAAGACAGTCGCGGTGGCGCAGCCCACCAACGCCGACACCCCCAATGCCAAGGGAGCTGCGCCAACCAAGAAGAAGCAACTGTTCACCCAAGACAAGATGGAGACCAAGCAGGTACTAGTGGATGAGGACGGATCCTCCGGCGCTACCTTCACCATAGGTGCCAATCTCGACCCCGACCAGGAGGAGGCTCTGGTGAAATTCCCGTGCGCAAACAAGGAGGTGTTCCCGTGGGAACCGAAGCAGCTAGCGGGGGTCCCAAGGCAGGT
>NW_025252545.1:0-2039 GCF_018294505.1 Triticum aestivum | reverse complement strand
CTCTCGGTGTTTGCAGCCGCCAGCGCAGCAGCAGCTGCAGCCGTATCGGCTGCTGCAGCTTCCCTGTCGGCTGCCGCAGACACCCTCTCGATGGAAGCGGCCGCGCTTACTGTGGATGCGGCGACACTCTCGGCGTAGGCGGCCGCACTCTTGGCGCAGGCGGCGATGCTCGGGGTGGCCGCGGCCATCGTACGTGCCTTCACGAAGCGTTTCCACGGTGTCATCTTTGCAAGAAGGGGGTGCGGGAATGGGGATCGGGATTTGTGGATTCGGGGGTGGCCGACACTGGAGCAGACGAGCCGGCGAAGCTTAAGGAGGAAGACTTAAATAGACCCAGATTTTTTCGTCGCAAAAGATTCCTACAAAACAACTGTGTGTGATGTTGTATATATTTTTTATTCGCTATGAAAGATGAATTTGGAGTAACGTGGCAACGGATGGTGTTTTAAATGTACGAGAAAATTTGTAGTACTAATACAACTATCATGTCAAATTTTGGAAAATTTCAGGGGTCATTTGACCTTGTAAGACATTTATGTGATTTTCTAGCCATTTAATGACCGTAATTTAAGATTTGAACTACATGTACATGCAGGAGCTAACCAAAACGGTTTGAAAAGTTATATTTTGTGTACTTGTGTGTGATTTGATTCCATGTGCAGTAAATTAGAAGGAATATCCAAACATATTGGTCTCACGGCATGGGCACATGCATGGAGTGCCATGGCATTGTTATTCCAAAAAATTAAAAAATAATCAAAAAACATGAAACCTTGCTTGATGTAATGTCATGCCACCAAGAGGATGTGGTACAAAAATTGGCTTGTGTGAGGAAAGTTTGGACACACACCCCTCACAAACCGGAGCAACCCAATAGAAGGCTCGTGGTTCCGAGAGGGAACAATGCATGTTTGATGACGAACGGCAGATATCTTCCTCTTACGGCCTTCAAATTTTTTCTACTTGTAATGTGCACTAATATTAACTGTCATGTGAAAATTTGGAAAATTCTAGGGGTTATTTGACCTTTTTGAAGACATTTAAGTGATTTCCTAGCCATTTAATGACCATAATTCAAATTTGAACTAGATGTACATGCAATGGCTAACCATAACGGTTTGAAAAAAACATATTTGTGTACTTGTGTGCGAGTTATTCCATGTGTAGTAAAGTAGAAGGAATTTTCCAACATATTGGTCTCACGGCATGGGCACATGCATGGAGTGCCATGGCATTGTTATTCCAAAAAATTAAAAAATAATCAAAAAACATGAAACCTTGCTTGATGTAATGTCATGCCACCAAGATGATGTGGTACAAAAATTGGCTTGATTGACGGAAGTTTGGACACACACCCCTCACAAACTGCAGCAACTCACTATAAGGCTCATGGTTCCGAGAGGGAACAATGCATGTTTGATGACGAACGACAGATAGCTTCCTCTTACGGCCTTCAAAGTTTTGCTACGTGTAATGTGCACTGATACTAACTGTCATGTGAAAATTTCAAAAATTTCAGGGGTCATGACCTTTTGAAGACATTTAAGTGATTTCCTAACCATTTAATGACTGTAATTCAGATTTGAACTTCATCTATATGCAACAGCTAACCATAACGGTTTGAAAAATCATATTTCAGTACTTGTGTGCGAGTTCAAAAATCATCAGACGATGTAAATATCTCGTGTTCATAAAAGAAAATCTAAAATCTGGCAAGACAACCGGCCCCACAGGATTAACACTCTATTTCACGCCTCGAGTTTTGGAAAGTGGGTGGAGGGCTTTATTAATCAGACACGGTTTTGCATTGGGAACTGTCATCTATTATGTTCACACACGGATTTTGCTGCAGCAATCGTGTGTAATTCACACAACAGTACTCGTAAATTCCGACGACCAGTATGTGTACTGTTCCCGATGATCTAGATTCCGGCTGCCAATAAATAATACCTTGCTCACGTCGTCCCGCCTACATTCTCATCTAGATCCTCCCCTTGCTCGCCCTCTCTCTCTCTCTCTCTCTCTCTCTCTCTCTCTCT
>NW_025252544.1:0-2039 GCF_018294505.1 Triticum aestivum | reverse complement strand
GATGAACAAGATGCATAGGATAAAACTTCTGATGAAATTCCAATTTCAATCGGTTGTAGTTCCATGATCTCATATCATCACATAGCCTAAACCATGTCAATGCCTCTCCCTTCAAAGATAAAGGGAAGACCTTATTCTTTATAACATCCTCGGGCATACCTGCAAGCTTAAATAATCCACAAACTTCATCCACATAGATTAGGTGCAAATCGGGATGTAATGTTCCATCACCTGTGAAGGGATTAGCTAGCAGTTTCTCTATCATACCCGAAGGAATTTCAAAGTAGACATTTTCAGTAGTAGCATAATTTCTTTGAGCATTGTCTAGAGTTTTACTAGCATATTGAATAACATTTAATTTCTTATCAACTCTTTGTCCTAGAACAGCCCCTACAGCATAATCACTAGCATCACACATAATTTAAAATGGTAAATTCCAATCAGGAGGCTGAACAATAGGTTTAGAAATCAAAGCTTTCTTAAGTATTTCAAATGCTTCTACACAATCATCATCGAAGACAAAAGGAACATCTTTTTGTAAAAGATTAGTCAGAGGTCGAGAAATTTTGGAAAAGTCTTTAATGAACCTCCTATAAAAACCGGCATGACCAAGGAAACTTCTTATACCTTTAAATGTCCTTAGGACACGACATCTTTTCAATAGCATCAACTTTAGCTTTATCAACTTCAATACCTCTTTCAGAAATTTTATGCCCCAAGACAATACCTTCATTAACCATAAAGTGGCACTTCTCCAATTTCAAAACAAGATTAGTTTCTTCACATCTCTGCAAAACTCGATCTAGGTTGCTTAAGCAATCATCAAAAGAAGTCCCATAAACAGAGAAATCATCCATGAATACCTCAACAATCTTTTCACAAAATTCAGAGAATATAGCAGTCATACATCTTTGAAAGGTAACAGGTGCATTACATAAACCAAAAGGCATACATCTATAAGCAAAGGTACCGAAAGGGCAAGTAAAGGTTGTCTTTTCTTGATCCTCTTTTGACACAGGTATTTGAGAGAAACTAGAATAACCATCTAGAAAGCAAAAATGTGTATGCTTGGATAATATTTCTAGCATTTGATCAATAAAAGGTAAAGGGTAATGATCCTTTTAGTAGCTTTATTTAGTTTGCAGAAATCAATTACCATTCTATAACCTGTAGCAATTCTTTGTGGGATCAATTCATCTTTATCATTAGGAACAACAGTAATACCTCCCTTCTTAGGGACACAATGGACATGACTTACCCACTGATTATCAACAACGGCATAAATTATACCTGCCTCTAGAAGCTTTAGTATTTCTTTTCTTACCACTTCTTTCATCTTAGGATTTAACCTTCGTTGGTGATCAACAACTGGTTTAGCGTCTTTTTCCAATTTTATTTTGTGTTGTCATAGAGTTGTTCTAATGCCCTTAAGATCATCAAGAGTATATCCAATAGCAGCATGGTGCTTCTTCAGAGTTTTCAATAATTTCTTTTCTTCATGCTCTGAAAGGTTAGCACTAATAATAATAGGATATATCTCTTTCTCATCAAGATAAGCATATTTAAGAGTATCAGGTAAATGTTTAAGCTCAAACACGGGATCACCCTTGGGTGGAGGAGGATCCCCTAGAATTTCAACAGGCAAGTTGTGCTTCAAAATAGGTCCCTGTTTAAAGAATACTTCATCTATTTCCCTTCTTTCATTCATAAACATATCATTTTCATGGTCTAGCAAATATTGTTCTAAAGGATCACTAGGAGGCACGACAATAGAAGCAAGACCAATAATTTCATCTTTACTAGGCAATTCTTTATCATGGGGTTGTCTATGAAACTTAGCAAAATTAAACTCATGAGACATATCCCCTAAACCAACAGAAACAATATCCTTATTGGAGTCTATCTTAGCATTAACAATATTCAAGAAGGGTCTACCAAATATAATGGGACAAAAGTCATCTTGTGGGGAACCAAGAACAAGAAAATCAGCAGGATATTTAACTTCCCCACACAAGACTTCAACATCTCTAACAATCCCA
>NW_025252543.1:0-2039 GCF_018294505.1 Triticum aestivum | reverse complement strand
AGTGGCAAAAGGAATTACTTTTGATATAAATATCATTGAAACTCTTTATGCCAGCCTAAGGCAATCACAAACGATCGTTCGAGGGAGTTCGGGAGAACGACACACTCGGGCTAGAATGGACGATGTGGAATACCTTGTTGAAGACAACGAAATGGATGATTTTTTTTATATATCATCGGAAATGAATGGGACTTATGGTAAGACCACTTGAAGATGATCTTGATCAGTAATTACTAGGAAGGGTAATCCAAGGTAGGATGGCACAATGACGGCGCAAGCTGGGAACAAAAATGGAAATGCTAGGAATGATTCTAGTAACTGGGGAGAAGCTCAACAGTCGAGAGTGATTCCACTGCTTGAATGGTTATGGCCTAATCGAAGAAACTGAGGGCGGATCGCAGTTAATGCCGACGATAAATCCTAGTGCTTGCGCGTGCTCTCAAGAACTTGAGCATTTCCATATTCATCAAGGTTCTACCAACATCCGTGCCGAGGATCCTGGCAACACATCATACTACCATGATGAACGGTGATGGAGGATGCAGGTGCAAAGGAGGACAACACTTTCTCAGATTTCACCTTAGCGAAGCCAAGGGAGCAAAATCTGGATGATCGACCGAGAGACATTTAGCACTCCGCTTCTAATGTTCTCCTTGATGTTCTAGCGTAACCCATTAGATGTGGTTTGGTATCTTGAACATCAAGTAGTATGTCGGACTTCGGGTGCGCAGGAATCCATAAGGAATAACTGCGGGAGTAAATCCTACGGAATCCTTATGGGGAGGTGGCCAACTTCCTCAATCAAGATACTACAATAATAGGCCTTCCGGCTGGATGTGTTGGCCACGACATCCACTTTACCGGTTATCGAGAGGGCAATATTATAATTCTTGGGAAATGTTCCAACCATCATATCTGCCTGAGATTCAGATCTAGTTGGTTTCAGTATATTCCAGACTAATCAAGTCTAGAAAGAAAATTAAGGTTTGCAACACAAATCGACGAGATGACGTTGCGAGATTCTCAGGGGATGAACTACGATAGCAAGCTCCAAAACATGAGCTGGTTCTGCTGCAAACATGTGAACACGTTGTCCCAGACAAACATGCCCACATGGTAGCCTTACAATGAAACACTACCGAGTTCTGGTTGGGAACCATCAACGAGGATATCGAAGTTCTTTCATAAGTCCGGATTAGCTCTTATGAAGGAACTCCTTCTCTTGAACAAGTCAGTTAGTGGCTTGGTGTGCTAGGGATACATATAGAATGAAGGTTGCAAGTCTCCAAACCACGGTATACTTCGCACATATGCATGACTGACTTGGGATGATTCCAGAGGAAGCAAAACAAACTTTCTCGAATTCACGGCGGCAATTTGCATCTAATGCACATGAATTAGAGTAAGTCACTTCTTTCATCCAACATATGCTTCATGAACGGAACACGGAGATATTGCTTATAAAATTTCCAATACTAGCTGGACGTTCAACACGAGTCATGGAGAAGGTAGCAGTGTTGCTGATGGGCTCAACAACAATTCATCCAGGTTTCCATGGAGATGGAATTCCATAATTATGTGAACAAGTGATAGCATTGGTCAGACCCAAAGATATAATGGTGTATGCTCGAGGGATCAACCACGAGTAAGACAACATTATGAACATCGTTGGTTCTGATTTGATTTGGTGATAGCCCATACTCAAATCAAAGTCTTGATACGACAATAGGTCCAACAACTGATCATAGGGACCAATCGATGAAGATATCATCTATCTTCAACACACGCAGATATATCCCTTGAAATGATCTAGGCTGGCAAGCTTTTATCTTCCAACTCTCCAAGTTGTTGTTTAGCTTGACCAACTAGCTCAGGGTATCCAACACGGATTATTGGAGAAGGGGTGGTTTACAGGGAACCAACTTGTTCACGAACTCAACATATCGGTCAGGGACAACCTGGTGGTACTTCCAAGAAGATATTTGGAAAATCACGAACCACCGACATGTTATTAAGATCGAGAACAATCTTGCTTTTCA
>NW_025252542.1:0-2039 GCF_018294505.1 Triticum aestivum | reverse complement strand
TTTTTTAGCTCACTGGCCATCCGCTGGCAGTTTCGGGCTGAATACCGATATTTTAGCAACAAATCTAATAAATCTAACTGTAGTGGTTGGTGTTTTGATTTTTTTTGGAAAGGGAGTGTGTGCGAGTTGTCTATTTCAAGAATAGATTGGATCTATCCGGCTGCACTTTATAATATTTTTTAGTATTTTTCGGATAAATAAGAAAAGGGTGCACGATCTCGACGAATTACTTCTGAATAAATTCAGAAATCATATGGAAGAACCATAGCATTTCGCGACTCATTGGTAAATCAACTTTGATTCTCTATAAACCAAGAATGTGAGACCATTAACACGGTTAAAGCTAAACTGCTTGAAGTCCTGGCAAAAAGAGGTACTCTTTCTACAACTATATTAGTATTAGTACCGAATTTAAACGGGAAATAGCTAATGTAAAATTTATCTGATATAGAACACTCATATCGATAAAATGGTTTGAACTATTTACTAGAAAAAAAAGGGGGCACCCTGCCCTTTTTTAACCAATGCCGAATCGACGACCTATGTATAAAAAAGAGAAATTTTTTGGATTTGAAGAAAAAAAATAAAAAAGAATTCTATTAATTTTCATTTTCCATTTATTTAGTTAGTTTTTCTTAATGAAATTGAAATTATTAACTAGAGGGCAACTAAAAATAAAGAAACAACTTTGCTGACCATGATATATTTTTATCTAGGGGGAAGAGTCCTCTTAATATTTATCTAGTCTTATATAGGTTTCGGTATATTGAAATATAAACATAAAAAAGAAGATAGAGGATAGGCTCATTACTTAAAAAAAAGATATGGAAATAGCTATAGAAAAAAAAGGAGCGTGAGAGCCAAATGAATCGAAAGATTCATGTTTGGTTCGGGAAGAGATCATAAAAGTTGTAAACTTACAAAATAATCTACTTTCATTAAAAGATTTATTAGATAATCGAAAACAGAGGATCTTGAGTACTATTCGAAATTCAGAAGAATTGCGTAGAGGGACCATTGAGCAACTCGAAAAAGCTCGGATTCGATTACAGAAAGTCGAACTAGAAGCGGATGAGTATCGAATGAATGGATACTCTGAGATAGAACGAGAAAAAGCAAATTTGATTAATGCTACTTCTATTAGTTTGGAACAATTGGAAAAGTCTAAAAACGAAACCCTTTATTTTGAAAAACAAAGGGCAATGAATCAGGTCCGACAGCGGGTTTTCCATCAGGCCGTACAAGGAGCTCTAGGAACTCTGAATAGTTGTTTGAATACCGAGTTACATTTCCGTACGATTCGTGCTAATATTGGCATTCTCGGGTCCCTGGAATGGAAGAGATAACTAAATTAATTAGGCCTTGAACTTCTACTTTCGTTTAGAATTTAGGCAACCCTTCGAGTCGACGAAATTCATAAAATTCTCCGCGAACGTATTGAACAATATAATAGGAAAGTAGGGATTGAGAATATAGGTCGCGTAGTTCAAGTGGGGGATGGGATTGCTCGTATTATAGGTCTTGGTGAAATAATGTCAGGTGAATTAGTCAAATTTGCAGAAGGTACTAGGGGTATTCTCTGAATTTGGAATCCAAAAATGTTGGGATTGTATTAATGGGCGATGGGTTGATGATATAAGAGGGAAGTTTTGTAAAAGCAACAGGAAGAATTGCTCAGATACCCGTGAGTGAGGCTTACTTGGGTCGTGTTGTAAATGCTCTGGCTAAACCTATTGATGGGAAAGGCGAAATTATAGCTTCCGAATCTCGCTTAATTGAATCTCCTGCTCCAAGTATAATTTCCAGGCGTTCCGTATACGAACCTCTTCAAACAGGGCTTATTGCTATCGATTCGATGATCCCTATAGGGCGCGGTCAGCGAGAGTTAATTATTGGGGACAGACAGACTGGCAAAACAGCAGTAGCCACAGATACAATTCTCAATCAAAAAGGGCAAGGTGTAATATGTGTTTATGTAGCTATCGGTCAAAGAGCATCCTCCGTAGCTCAAGTAGTAACTACTTTCCATGAGGAGGGGG
>NW_025252541.1:0-2040 GCF_018294505.1 Triticum aestivum | reverse complement strand
ATCCTACTTAATTAACTACTAAGATACCCCGGCCTATGCATTAGTCACAAGTACCCCATATGTCCTATTTTTAGCAAAGTCATGCTAAAATTCACGGAAAATTTCAGCATGACCTTTGCTGAAAATAGGACATATGGAGTACCCGAATTTGCCGGAACGGAAGTTAATCGACATTCCGGCAAACTCAAGGGCCTCTCGGGGTACCTGCAAAATCATCACGACACGATGGTCGGAGACAAAACCCAGCAAACTAGCAAAATCATCACAAATTGTTTTCTGTTAAAGATGATCATCATCTTTACAAGTCTTTCTCAATGTGATCACAAGTAATTCAGAGGCATCACAAGTAATTCAGAGCATCACAAGGCATTAGTAGTTCAGTACATGAACAAGTTTTACAAACCCATATAAGAACAAGTGAATTCTAGTCCCATTGACACTCCTGGTTTTCTACAAACACCAAGTACTAGGGAACACAAAAGTTCTGAAATTTGTGTGCCTAACTGAATTAACTGAATTTTCAGTAACCGAATAAACTGAATTTTCAAAACTGCAAGAAGCCAATTAAAAAAAATCCAACAGCACTAGAACTGAGCTGATTGACAGTAGTTTTGTTCACTGTTATGAAGAGAAACTTCTTCTTGTAAGAAAGGACTTCGCGTGTGGTTTGGAATATTCAGAAATCAAGTTGAAATATAAAACCATATAGAGGTAGGTATGCTACAAGTCTACAACATATATACTAATTAATCAACTGCAATCAGGAGACACTTTCTTCTTCTAAGTCCATCTCACGGTTCGCTGAATTAAGAAAAATACATCATCATTTCAGAAAACTTACGCAAACTACTCAAAACAGGAAGAAGAAGAAAAACACATTTCAGAAGGAAAAAACTTTTGTATAGCTAGAATTCAGAATGCATTCAACAATCCAAACTTTTGTATTTCCTGGATAACAAACAATAATGATCTCTAGCCCTGACATTCATTTATTCATTCTTCTAGTAAATAGGTGCATAAATGTTCTTGCCGAATGGGTTTATTTTTTGTTGATCTATATGCTCATATATGCAGACGAGGCTAGCCACTTTTCTGCCACTCATATGCCACTGATAAAAAAAATGAACTTTCACCAGTAAGTTGTAACTTGGCAGCCAGTCAGTTTATACAACAAAGATAATCATATATTTCTATGAACACTAGACGCCAATCTGAGGATAAAAAAGCATCTACTAGTAACTAGTGCATATGATCATCACTAGCCCATAATAGTAATTAAGTTTTTTTTGTAGACAAACAACATGTTTATCTTTCAGGCATCTACATCTCAGAGTGTACCGAACAAAACCCAGAGCTTGGTGCTAGTGCTCTGCATCTACATCACTAGCCCATAATTCGTGTACTCCAAAAATTCAAGCAATTGTACCAAATTTTGAAAGAGATTTTTCCAATTTATATTTAAATAGAATTGGGGTATATACCTTGGAATCCTCCTAATGGAAACAACACTAACTGGCATCTCTATTTCAGCACGAACTATCAGAAGACTTTTGACCTAAATAATATTTAAATGGTTCTAAGTTAGTAAAGTACATAAAGAAAGATCATCGAGTAATTCTCCATGGCATAATTTTTACCTACCAACAGGAGACCTATAACATTTCTAGGGTTTCCTGAATACACAGGTACACGGCTGTGGCCCCGGGCAAGAATTGTACCAATTGTTTCCCTGTAAATACAAGTAAAGAAGGTTCACTATAAATAACAGTATGTGATGAGCATGTCAAAGGTTGCATAGTGGAGTCCTCTCGATATATACTATTCACAACTGTTTATTAATTATAGTATCTAGGTCAAACTTTAAAATGATTACATCACCGAAGTAAAGAACCACAGATAGACAAAATGGTAAGGGAATTCAATCAGGATCAATGGAATATGCTTGCTAGAAGAACCAACAAAATTAGAAGCAGAAAATGGCACAAATGGACAATGCAAACTGCTCATTGCAACCTTTCAACTAAGGACTTAATATTTCAA
>NW_025252540.1:0-2040 GCF_018294505.1 Triticum aestivum | reverse complement strand
CAGCATCAACATGCCGTGGTAAAATTTGTGCCCCATTTGGGGCAGGTTTGGGTATATGCTTCTCACAAACCAGAGCTTTTCAGAACAAGCATGGTGGTTTCGGTAGGAAACGTCCCACATTTGGGGATGAAACGATATCCATTGCCTCTTATTGCTTCAAAAAAAAGCTCGTGTCAACATAGAACAACAGGAGTGTTGTTTCAATTTTTGTGATTTTTTGGGGTTTGTTTGGACATTTTTATGCATTAACTGAGTTTTCAATGCATTTATGTGCATAATTCAAATTTGAACTACATGCACATGCTCCAGTGCATATAAATTGGTTGAAAAATCAAAATTGTGTCCTTGGGTGCATGCTTAGGTCTCATGCAAGAAATGGGAATGAATTTCAAACACCAAGGCACTCTTGATTGCCGGCAAAACATTGAGACGCGTGGTTTTTAAATTCTAGTAAATCCAAAACTCGTCTGAAATTCATGAAACTTGGCATGCTATCATGGAGCGACTTCACCATGCCGTGGTAAATTTTTTGTCCCATTTGGTGTAGGTTTGGGTATATGCTTCTCACAAACCAGAGCTTCTCACAACAAGCATGATGGTTTCGGTAGGGAACGTCCCACCTTTGTGGACGAAACGATATCCATTGCCTCTTATTACTTTCGAAGTTTTTCTCGTGTCGACATAGAACAACATGAGTGTTGTGTCAATCTTTGTGATTTTTCAGGGTACGTTTGAACATTTTTATGCATTAACTGAGTTTTCAATGCATTTATGTGCATGATTCAAATTTGAACTAGATGCACATGCTCCAGTGCATATAAATTGGTTGATAAATCAAATTTGTGTCCTTGGGTGCATGCTTAGGTCCCATGCAAGAAATGGGAATGAATTTCAAACACCAGGGCACCGTTGATTGCCACCAAAACATAGAGATACTTTATTTTAAAATTCTAGTAAATCCAAAACTCGTCTGAAATTCATGAAACTTGGCATGCTATCATGGACCAGCATCAACATTTCGTGGTAAAATTTGTGCCCCATTTGGGGCAGGTTTGGGTATATGCTTCTCACAAACCAGAGCTTTTCAGAACAAGCATGGTGGTTTCGGTAGGAAACGTCCCACATTTGGGGATGAAACGATATCCATTGCCTCTTATTGCTTCAAAAAAAAGCTCGTCTCAACATAGAACAACAGGAGTGTTGTGTCAATTTTTGTGATTTTTTGGGCTTTGTTTGGACATTTTTATGCATTAACTGAGTTTTCAATGCATTTATGTGCATAATTCAAATTTGAACTACATGCACATGCTCCAGTGCATATAAATTGGTTGAAAAATCAAAATTGTGTCCTTGGGTGCATGCTTAGGTCCCATGCAAGAAATGGGAATGAATTTCAAACACCAAGGCACTCTTGAGTGCCGGCAAAACATTGAGACGCATGGTTGTTAAATTCTAGTAAATCCAAAACTCGTCTGAAATTCATGAAACTTGGCATGCTATCATGGAGCGGCTTCACCATGCCGTGGTAAAAAATTTGTCCCATTTGGGGCAGGTTTGGGTATATGCTTCTCACAAACCAGACCTTCTCACAACAAGCATGATGGTTTCGGTAGGGAACGTCCCACCTTTGGGGACGAAACGATATCCATTGCCTCTTATTACTTTCGAAGTTTTTCTCGTGTCGACATAGAACAACATGAGTGTTGTGTCAATCTTTGTGATTTTTCAGGGTACGTTTGAACATTTTTATGCATTAACTGAGTTTTCAATGCATTTATGTGCATGATTCAAATTTGAACTAGATGCACATGCTCCAGTGCATATAAATTGGTTGATAAATCAAATTTGTGTCCTTGGGTGCATGCTTAGGTCCCATGCAAGAAATGGGAATGAATTTCAAACACCAGGGCACCGTTGATTGCCACCAAAACATAGAGATACTTTATTTTAAAATTCTAGTAAATCCAAAACTCGTCTGAAATTCATGAAACTTGGCATGCTATCATGGAGCAGCATCAACATGCCGTGGTAAAATTTGTG
>NW_025252539.1:0-2040 GCF_018294505.1 Triticum aestivum | reverse complement strand
GAGTGTTGATAACCAACCCGTAAGCGCACCCAGGGGTTCGTTAATCGTGGAAATCACTCCGGGGCCCCAAAAAAGTGAGTAATAGTCCACGAAACGGGCCAGAATCGGCCAAAACTGTGAGTGTTGATGACCGACACGTAAACGCACGCCGGGGTTCGTTAATCGTTGAAATCACTCCGGGACCCCAAAACAGTGAGTAATAGTATACAAAAAAGGCAAGAATCGGACAAAAGTGTAAGTGTTGATGACCGAAACGTAAACGCACCCGCAGTTCGTTAATCGTTGAAATCACTTCGATACCACAAAACAGTGCGTAATACTCCACGAAACGGGCCAGAATCGGCCAAAACTGCGAGTGTTGATGAGCGACACATAAATGCACCCCGGTGTTCGTCAATCATGGAAATCACGCCGAGACCCAAAAACAGAGTAATAGTCCAAGAAACGGGCCAGAATCGGCCAAAACTGTGAGTGTGGATGACCGACACGTAAATGCACCCCGTGGTTCGTTAATCGTGGAAATCACTCCGGGGGCCCAAAAAAGAGAGTAATAGTCCATGATACGGGCCAGAATCAGCCAAAACTATGAGTATTGATGACCGACAGGTAAGCGCGCCTTGGGGTTCAACAACTATGGAAATCACTTCGGGACCTAAAAACAGTGAGTAGTAGTCCACAAAACACGTTAGAATTGGCCAAAATTGTGAGTGTTGCTGACCGACACGTAAGCACAAGCCGGGGTCATTTCGGGACCCCATAACTAAGTAATAGTCCAAGAAACGGGCCAGAATCGGCCCAAACTGCGATTGTCGACGACTTACACTTAAGCGCACCTTGGGGTTCAACAACCATGGAAATCGCTTTGGGGCCCCAAAACGGTGAGTAACAGTCCACGAAACGGGTCAGAATCGACAAAAACCGCGAGTGTTGATAACCAACCCGTAAGCGCACCCAAGGGTTCCTTAATCGTGGAAATCACTTCGGGGCCCCAAAAAAGTGAGCAATAGTCCACGAAACGGGCCAGAATCGGCCAAAACTGTGAGTGTTGATGACCGACACGTAAACGCACGCCGGGGTTCGTTAATCGTGGAAATCACTCCGGGACCCCAAAACAGTGAGTAATAGTATACACAAAAGGCAAGAATTGGACAAAAGTGTAAGTGTTGATGACCGAAACGTAAACGCACCCCGCGGTTCGTTAATCGTTGAAATCACTTCGATACCCCAAAACAGTGCGTAATACTCCACGAAACGGGCCAGAATCGGCCAAAACTGCGAGTGTTGATGAGCGACACATAAATGCACCCCGGTGTTCGTCAATCATGGAAATCACGCCGAGACCCAAAAACAGAGTAATAGTCCAAGAAACGGGCCAGAATCGGCCAAAACTGTGAGTGTGGATGACCGACACGTAAATGCACCCCGTGGTTCGTTAATCGTGGAAATCACTCCGGGGGCCCAAAAAAGAGAGTAATAGTCCATGATACGGGCCAGAAACAGCCAAAACTATGAGTATTGATGACCGACAGGTAAGCGCGCCTTGGGGTTCAACAACTATGGAAATCACTTCGGGACCTAAAAACAGTGAGTAATAGTCCACAAAACACGTTAGAATTGGCCAAAATTGTGAGTGTTGCTGACCGACACGTAAACACAACCCGGGATCATTTCGGGACCCCATAACTAAGTAATAGTCCAAGAAACGGGCCAGAATCGGCCCAAACTGCGATTGTTGATGACTTACACTTAAGCGCACCTTGGGGTTCAACAACCATGGAAATCGCTTTGGGGCCCCAAAACGGTGAGTAACAGTCCACGAAACGGGTCAGAATCGACAAAAACCGCGAGTGTTGATAACCAACCCGTAAGCGCACCCAAGGGTTCCTTAATCATGGAAATCACTCCGGGGCCCCAAAAAAGTGAGCAATAGTCCACGAAACGGGCCAGAATCGGCCAAAACTGTGAGTGTTGATGACCGACACGTAAACGCACGCCGGGGTTCGTTAATCGTGGAAATCACTCCGGGACCCCAAAACAGTG
>NW_025252538.1:0-2040 GCF_018294505.1 Triticum aestivum | reverse complement strand
TTGTTACTAACGCTGATAGAGGCGAGGGTCCCGATCTTTCGATGAGATGATAACTATCGATTTGGTGGAGACGACTTTGACGATCCGACTACAAACGTGCACGACGTTGCGCCTTAGCAACCGCTAAACCAATCTCCTGAGGTTACTGACGATGCTGGAAGCACGGTCAGCCTGACCACGAAGGTCTATTCCTGCAAGCAATCGAAGAACGAGCAAGAATACGATAAAGCAATCTGAATATCGCAAATATATATGAAGTATTGATAATGGTGGCGATCCGGAAGCGGTCTTGGTCTGGTCATTGGACACAAACGAAGTACACGAAGTTGCAATGGCTAACTTTTAACTAAACAAATCCCAAGGAAAAAGCTACTAGATGGATCTACTTATATAGGAGCAAGGGGTGGCGGCCAAGGAGGTGGGAGGACGTCCCAAGGCAGCCTAAAACTAACCCTAGGTCGTACAAGGCTCATGGGCCCAAGTGGAGGTGATGCAACACCTTTGGGCTTGTAGTTTGACTCGGATTCTGCTGCAATGTCAGATTGTTTCGTCTGTAACTCAACGCTCCGGACGAATTTGAAGGTGAATTCAATTGGGTTGGAAAGGGCACGAAATCTAGTTTCCAACAAAAAAAGAATCACCCAATTCGGAGTCCGTATAAAAAGTTGTTGGTGTTTTGAGTCAGGTATGTCTGTGCAGTCCGAATCTGAATCCAGAACGTGAGAGACTTGGACTCTATCTTCTCTTGGCCCAAAAGTGACGTGAGAGGACTTTTTGAACACAACCTAAACATCTCCTTTTCCCTTATCTTGTACAAATGTCCCATACACCTGCAATTAGACAAAACACAAAAGTGTGTGAAGTATTTTTGTTCTGGATAACATAAATAGACTATTGAATAGTTTGCATTAGAAATCACCTGACAAATATGCATGTATCCAATATTTTTGGTCGTATCCAAGGTAGTCATGTCCTCATCATCCTCCCCTTTTGATGAGGACATCAATACAATTGTTACACCCACAGGCCCAGCTGCTATACATACTGGACCAATTACTAGAGCTCGCGCACGCCAACTAAATTACCAGGTACTTTCGTTTCTTGGTAATGATTCTAATGTTCATGAGAATATGATGCTGCCTAAATTGGATACATTTGTTTTGCTTACAAATAAAGGGCCTAGCTTGGAGAAGGATGAACATTGGAGCAAGAACAAGCATGGAGATGATGGCATGCGCAAGGGGAACAAGAACGGAGTTACAAGTGATGATTTCAGGACTTTGAAGCCACCATAATGGGCGCATGAAGCCTTGGACGAAATATACAAGATGCCACTTCATAAATTTCGTCCCGATGTTATTATAGGTGCTGCGTCACCTTATTATTGGGCCAGGCCCATGTAATTTCGAAATACATAAGTATAGGCTATTTTTAGAGTCCGTATGTGTGGGGAAACAAGAGATAGGGTTGATTTCGGACCCCTCCACCAAGGGCGACTAAATTCCCCCCTCTTCCTCCATATATACAGCCCTTAGGGCATCGTTTAGACTTTGGGTTTTGTTTAGATTAAAAGTTCGCCATAGCTGCAACTTCGCGTACTTCGTTTGTGTTCAACGACCAGACAAAGGCGTCACAGAACCCCACCTTGATCAATAAAGCTTTCATCTTATATTCGCAATATCCAGATTGCAATCTCAGTTTCTTGCTTGTTCTTTGTTTGCTCGCAGGAAACAGACCCTCGTGGTCAGGTTGATCGTGGTCAGACCCTCGTGAGTCGGGAAACCACGCTCCGTTTAGGCCCAAAATTTTTCGAAAACGCATTTTTCGAAAAAAATTCTGGCTATCCTATTTTTAGGTGTTTCTGAGTGTTTTGAGACAGGTGCCATTATAGGAAGTTTTTTTTGACCCGTTTCCAGTTTTTGGGTCCGGGCAGTCGAAAAAAAAATTTGGTCGAAAAAAAAATTTCGTGCCCATCCTGTCAGTTTGACCTAGGAAGAGTTTTGAGACACTCGCCATTATAGTGATTTTTCGCAAAAAAAA
>NW_025252537.1:0-2040 GCF_018294505.1 Triticum aestivum | reverse complement strand
AGTTTGGGTCGATTCTGGCCCGTTTCTTGGACTATTACTCTATTTTGGGGTCTCGGAGTCATTTCCACGATTGACGATCCCCGGGGTGTGTTTACGTGTCGGTCATCAACACTCACATATTCGGCCGATTCTAATACGTTCCGTGCACTATTACTCAGCGTTTTGGGGACCCAGAGCGATTTCCATGATTGATGAACCCCGGGGTGCGTTTATGTGTCCCTCGTCAACACTCACAGTTTTGGCCAAATCTGACCTGTTTCGTGGACTATTACTCACTGTTTTGGGGGCCCCGAAGCGATTTTCATAGTTGTTGAACCCCAAGGTGTGCTTACGAGTTGGTCATCAACACTCTCAGTTTTGGCCGATTCTGGCCCGTTTCATGGACTATTACTCACCGTTTTGGGGTCCCAAAGCGATTTCCATCATTGTCGAACTCCAAGATGCGCTTACGTGTCGGTCATCAACAATCATAGTTTGGGCCGATTCTGGCCCGTTTCTTGGACTATTACTCTATTTTGGGGTCTCGGAGTTGTTTCCACTATTGACGAACCCCGGGGTCCGTTTACGCGTCGGTCATCAACACTCACATATTCCGCCGATTCTAGTCCGTTTCGTGCACTATTACTCAGCATTTTGGGGACCCAGAGCGATTTCCACGATTGATGAACTCTAGGGTGCGTTTATGTGACCATCGTCAACACTTATAGTTTTGTTCAATTCTGACCTACTTCGTGGACTATTACTAACCGTTTTGGGGTCCCAGAGAGATTTCCATAGTTGTTGAACCCCAAGGTGTGCTTACGCGTTGGTCATCAACACTCGCAGTTTTGGCCGATTCTGGCCCGTTTCATGGACTATAACTCACCGTTTTGGGGTCCCAAAGCGATTTCCATGGTTGTCGAACTCCAAGGTGCGCTTACGTGTCGGTTATCAACAACCATAGTTTGGGCCGATTCTGGCCTGTTTCTTGGACTATTACTCTATTTTGGGGTCTCGGAGTCATTTCTATGATTGAGTAACCCCGGGGTGCGTTTACGTGTCGGTCATCAACACTCACATATTCGGCCGATTCAAGTCCGTTCCGTGCACTATTACTCAGCGTTTTGGGGTCCCGTAGCGATTTCCATAGTTGTTGAACCCCAAGATGTGCTTACGTGTTGGTCAACAACACTCGCAGTTTTGGCCGATTCTGGCCCGTTTCATGGACTATTACTCACCGTTTTCGGGTCCCAAAGCGATTTCCATGGTTGTCAAACTCCAAGGTGCACTTACGTGTCAGTCATCAACAATCACAGTTTGGGTCGATTCTGGCCCGTTTCCTGGACTATTACTCTATTTTGGGGTCTCGGAGTCATTTCCACGATTGACGATCCCCGGGGTGTGTTTACGTGTCGGTCATCAACACTCACATATTCGGCCGATTCTAATACGTTCCGTGCACTATTACTCAGCGTTTTGGGGACCCAGAGCGATTTCCATGATTGATGAACCCCGGGGTGCGTTTATGTGTCCCTCGTCAACACTCACAGTTTTGGCCAAATCTGACCTGTTTCGTGGACTATTACTCACCGTTTTGGGGGCCCCAAAGCGATTTTCATAGTTGTTGAACCCCAAGGTGTGCTTACGAGTTGGTCATCAACACTCTCAGTTTTGGCCGATTCTGGGCCGTTTCATGGACTATTACTCACCGTTTTGGGGTCCCAAAGCGATTTCCATCATTGTCGAACTCCAAGATGCGCTTACATGTCGGTCATCAACAATCACAGTTTGGGCCGATTCTGGCCCGTTTCTTGGACTATTACTCTATTTTGGGGTCTCGGCGTTGTTTCCACTATTGACGAACCCCGGGGTCCGTTTACGCGTCGGTCATCAACACTCACATATTCCGCCGATTCTAGTCCGTTTCGTGCACTATTACTCAACCTTTTGGGGACCCAGAGCGATTTCCACGATTGATGAACTCTAGGGTGCGTTTATGTGACCATCGTCAACACTTATAGTTTTGTTCAATTCTGACCTACTTCGTGGACTATTACTAAC
>NW_025252536.1:0-2040 GCF_018294505.1 Triticum aestivum | reverse complement strand
TGAATATTATTAAATACTCGGAGCGCGATAAAATCATGAGTTTTTTACACGACGTGGGCACATGTGCTATAGGACTGATGGTAATTTGTCATAATTTTTGGTGATGGAGAAGTATCTGATAAACTTCCCTCTCCGTGGATTGCTCTTCACGTGTCTACGACTGTGGCCGGCGGCCTCCGGGGGCTAGCACATGCCGCCAAATCTTGCATAGACGACCTCTCACAAGTCTGGGAGTGTTGTGGTGGTTGCAAACGCCCGACACGCGTCTCCGGGGTGTGCCCCCCTCACGGACGGCGCCGCCGCTGGCACCTGGAGGGGGGAAACGGACGCGTCGGGTCTACACGGATGGGGTCTTGCTGTGGCTTTGGCCCGGATGTTGCTCCAAAGTGTTCCTATGGGCTGACCTAATACAACCGGGTGGAGAGTTCCACTGGTCAAAGGCCGTCCGTGCAAAGTAAAAGGGCTAGATCCCGTGGTCACAGGGTTAGGCGGGACGGGGGCCCTTGGGGGGGGGATAGCAATGCCACCGGAGCACCGCACCGGGCCCTCAAACATGCCGTAGGTTGTGGTGGCATGTCCGAAGAGGCGGCACGCGTCTCCGGGGTGTGGCCACCCTCACGGACGGTGATGACACAGTAGTAGACGTTCTGCGGTAACGATGCGGCGTGAATATTATTAAATACTCGGAGCGCGATAAAATCATGAGTTTTTTACACGACGTTGGCACATGTGCTATAGGACTGATGGTAATTTTTCATAATTTTTGGTGATGGAGAGGTATCTGATAAACTTCCCTCTCCGCAGATTGCTCTTCTCGTGTCTACGACTGTTGCCGGCGGCCTCCGGGGGCTAGCACATGCCGCCAAATCTTGCATAGACGGCCTCTCACAAGTCTGGAAGTGTTGTGGTGGTTGCAAACGCCCGACACGCGTCTCCGGGGTGTGCCCCCCTCACGGACGGCGCCGCCGCCGGCACCTGGAGGGGGGAAATGGACGCATCGGGTCTACACGTATGGGGTCTTGCTGTGGCTTTGGCCCGGATGTTGCTCCAAGGTGTTCCTATGGGCTGACCTAACACAACCGGGTGGAGAGTTACACTGGTCAAAGCCCGTCCGTGCAAAGTCAAAGGGCTAGATCCCGTGGTATACCGCTACAGGGTTAGGCGGGACGGGGCCCTGGGGAGGGGGTAGCAATGCCACTGGAGCATTGCACCGGGCCCTCATACACGTCGTACGGTGTGGTGGCATGTCCGAAGAGGCGTCACGCGTCTCCGGGGTGTGGCCCCCCTCACGGACGGCGATGACACAGTAGTAGACGTTCTGCAGTAACGATGCGGCGTGAATATTATTAAGTACTCGGAGCACGATAAAATCATGAGTTTTTTACACGACGTGGGCACATGTGCTATAGGACTGATGGTAATTTTTCATAATTTTTGGTGATGGAGAAGTATCTGATAAACTTCCCTCTCCGCGGATTGCTCTTCGCGTGTCTACGACTGTGGCCGGCGGCCTCCGGGGGCTAGCACATGCCGCCAAATCTTGCGTAGGCGGTCTCTCACAAGTCTGGAAGTGCTGTGGCGGCTGCAAACGCCCGGCCCGCATCTCCGGGGTGTGCCCCCCTCACGGACGGCGCCGCCGCCGACACCTGGAGGGGGGAAACGGACGCGTCGGGTCTACACGGATGGGGTCTTGCTGTGGCTTTGGCCCGGATGTTGCTCCAAAGTGTTCCTATGGGCTGACCTAACACAACCGGGTGGAGAGTTCCACTGGTCAAAGCCCGTCCGTGCAAAGTCAAAGGGCTAGATCCCGTGGTCAAACGCTACAGGGTTAGGCGGGACGGGGCCCTGGGGGGTCGCAATGCCACTGGAGCATCGCACCGGCCCCTCATACATGCCGTATGGTGTGGTGGCATGTCCGAAGAGGCGGCACGCGTCTCCGGGGTGTGGCCCCCATCACGGACGGCGATGACATAGTAGTAGACGTTCTGCGGTAACGATGTGACGTGAATATTATTAAATATTCGGAGTGCGATAAAATCA
>NW_025252535.1:0-2040 GCF_018294505.1 Triticum aestivum | reverse complement strand
GGCGGCGGCGGCTAGCTCTTGGCCTGCCGGGCGCGGCGGGGGCTGCTTGGCGCGTTGCTGCGAGGAGGGGAGCGCGTGGCGTGGTGCTGCAGAGCGAGCCAAAGCCGTGGGGCCGGCGTGTCGGCTCGGGCGCGCGGCTGCATTACGCGCGCTCTGGGCGCGTCCAGTGCACGCACACCAGGTGTTCGACACAATGCCGAGGCATGCTACAGGTCGCAGGTGAGGATGGGATTTACCAGATCGAGGTTAGGAGCAACGGGGAGTCTAGTGGACATGCTGGTTTGATCATAGGTGCAAGTCCACAGTGCAATGCCACAATCATGCCAGAACTGGTCATGCTCTCCAGGTGTTTGGAAAAATGCCACATGCACTTAGGCAGGTCTTGGGGTGGCCAAAAACTCCAGATGGGGGTCTCTTTAGATGCAAAAGAGAGTGGTGAGGTTAGTTGGACAAAAGGGGAAACTTGCTAGTGCAAGTTTTACAAAACCACATTTCTGGACAGGAAATAAATAGCATTATTTCATGAACCAAAAATGATCCAAAAGGTGCATGCTCTTGGACTTAAGGGTTTAACATGGGGGACCACAAGTAGGAGAAATAATTAAGGGTATAGGAGCAACTAAAATGGTGGTTGCTGTACAAATCCTCAAGTTGGTCCAGAATGGAAATGAGGTTGATTCACTCAATTTTTTCAAAGAACATAATTAGGTTTTTGCACAAAGTGAAATAATATGCTCCTACTGACCTCCCTTAATTTTGGTAGAAGTTTTAAAGAAATATTTAAATAGGTTGCTGTGAAAAAATGCACTCTGGACCAGAGAAGAAAAATTGAGAGTAGGGCTCAAAATATTTCATGAATGAAATATATTTTTGCATAAAAGTTATTTAAAATCATCACATGACATCTCCAAATTTTTGTGGAAATTTTAGGTGAGTCCATCAAATGGTTGTAGTTCAAATATGGCCATTTAACCTAAAAAACCTTTTTCAAGAAAATAAAGAGCAAGCAACTTATTTATTTAATTAGTTATACTGATAAAAGGAAAGTTTTTCTTGAGAGGTTAAATAAGTCCAATACAAATTTGAAAAGTTTTCTCTTTGGGAAAAACTCATCATAACAGGGAAGGAAATGATTTTAAAAAAAATCAAAATGGAGCTCAGAAATCCAAAGTTTTAAATCCTGGCAAAAAATTTAATTTAATAAAACAAGGCCAAATTTTTTTGGGGTGTCACAATACTATCCCCCTTAAGAAAAATCTCGTCCTCGAGATTTGCTAAAAGCGGTGTTAAGAGAATACTTACGCAATAAAGATGTAGCTACAGTGCGAGGGCAATAAGTGGTGAAAAACAACCGTGTGAATACTGGTGCTGCGCGGAAAAGTCTACGGTTCGAGACAAAACCGGGTGATTTCTACGCTGGATAAAAAAAATTTAGAATAATCTTCTAAATTTAAATATACGCTGGTCGTACCCGAGAGCACAGTGCTCTCTCTGGCCAACAGGTGGACCCGGGGCCCACTGTCAGCCTCTTCTTCTCCCACTGGCTCTTCCTTCTACCTCTGGCTCTCTCTTCCTCCTCTCTCCCGCGCGCTTTCTCTCGCTTTCTCCACCGGCGATGCCTAATGCGTAGGGCATCTAGGCCGTACCATGGTAGTGCGCGGCGTGCTAGCTGCCGGTGCAGCGTGCACTCACCTCGCGGGCCAGCGCGCTGTCGGCACTGCTCGCGGATTCGACTCCGAACACTGGCGATCGGCGACGAGCGGCGTTGGTGGACTTCGCCCACCGTACACCAAGCTCGAGCTATAAAAACGGCCGGGGTGCCTCTCTCTTCTTCCTCACATCTGGCCTCACTTCTCCTCCTCCTTTCTCCATTACTGCTTACAGAAGCTCGGTCGAGGCTCTAATGGCGGAGGCGATGCCGGACTGGTTTGTGATCCTGATATGCGGAGGGCTGGCGACGCTGCTGGGGCTCTCTGTGCTCCTGTGCGCGATGATCTTCGACGAGTATTGTGATGCTGCGGCTCGGGTGTTGGCTCTCCA
>NW_025252534.1:0-2040 GCF_018294505.1 Triticum aestivum | reverse complement strand
AAACTGCTTCTTTTATTCCATCGTCATACACACCATACAGGGTTTAGTACAAAACCAAACAAAGTACTAATACGGTGAAAAGAGGATTACATCTCATCGGAGGCATCCCAAGCTCCTATACATTATTTCTCTACACCTCCGGAAAGAGTACAAACTAGGTCATATCCCACGAGTCACGCGGAACGATAGAAGACACAGCTAGTGCGAACTAGTGATACTACCACTAACTCAGACCGATCCGTAGTAGTCCTCGTAGAAGTCACCTCCATAGCCTGGAAGCTCAACATGATCATCCGGAAACAGACGGTCTCGCGGAGCTTGTGGACCATAGGGGCTAGGATGAGGCCTTGGACCAACAGACGGTGGCCTGCGGGGACCGCGAGGTGGGGTGATGCCTCCTACATCACGCCAAACCATCACGTCCGGCAGAGCAGATCTCACAGGATAGAGATTGCGCATATCTGAATATCCAGCTTGCACCGCCGGTGCGAACCGAGTCAAAGTGGCCCAGTGGTCAGCATGGGTATTGAAGAGCTCTAACCTCAAGGCCCGATTTTCACGGTCCTTATCCTCGAGCATCTCAGCAGTGGTGCGAGTCCGTGAATCCTCCTGAGTGGGGTCAGCATAAATAGCCTGGAGATACCCTTGTGCTCCCGGAAGTGATCCTGGCATATACCAGAAATCAGAGTCCCGAAATAAACCAGATCTGACTCGCATAATGGTCATCATAGAGTAGGCGGCGTCCTGCACAGCCATCTCAATAGTAACCCCGAGTCCATAGGAGCAGTGAAGAGGCTCGGTGGATCCAGGATAAGATGGAAATATCCTGACAGTGCAGAGATACTGGCTTTGATTAAAATCTCGGAATTGCTCTTCGACCGTGTACTCGGGATACCAGCGGTATCCAGCCTCAGTCATTACCCTGACCAACTTGGCAGTATGGCCGGGTACATCTAGGCATCGAGTCAGGCGAACCACTTGATTGAGGTCGCGAGTGGCCATCTGAAAGCACAATCATAATGCAAAGGCATTAGAACTTCTAGCAAAATTTCGGCAGCATAACGGCTGTAAATGCTCAAAAAGGATTTTGAGACATTTGACAAAGGATTTCGTACACACTCAACATCATCATATCAAAGTTCTGAAACCATTCTAGCAACATAATGTGGTAGTAGAACTGAACTAGGCTTGTAACCATCAAACTTATAAGGTACTACTGATTAGTAACTCGTGATCCTGATAGAGAGAACAGATCCTAATTCCTTAACCCCCGGTGGAAGAATGGACTGACTCAGATCAGAAAGTCATAAGATAAAGGAGTAAAAGAGCCTTACGTTCCAACCCACAAACAATTCCCCTACATATAACTAAAGAATTTCTAGACTCAACATCGACCAGTTTGGCTTGGAGAACCTACAGGCAATCCGGCTCTGATGCCAACGCTGTCAGGACCCCGACTCGATGTCACATTGATCTAGCCGGTAACACCTCATATCACTTTGCGGCCTCACGCACGGTATTCCCACGAGTGTCGCCTTACCTTTGCCCGGGACCGTTTGCGCCTTTTGGCTCACGTATATGATAGTGTCGCTAGCATCCATATGATAAGGAGCCCGGGCTGACATGACTAGTCGTAAACCCAAAGTGGCACAGACTTACAGGGACAGGCATCCATGACCCAGCTCCGAACGTGTCGGTCATCAGCAAATGGGTCCGGGCTGTAACACTGGGCTAGCAGGACTCCGGTAAACCGGGCTGTAGCGGGCTAACAGGACTCCGGTACTCAAAGCGTGACATTTCCCCGAAGGGACAGACACAGGAACGAAGAAGGACACATGCCGGCCAGCCTAAGTGTTCCAGAGCAGTAGCAAGCTACCATGGCTCAGCGGTAACACTAGGAGACATTTCCCGGTAAGAGAGGCTACTAAAGATAAACAACTAGATAGTCAGATCCCACACATACCAAGCATTTCAATCATACACACAATATGCTCGATATGTGCAAATACAACGAAGCATCACAACATGACTCTACGACAC
>NW_025252533.1:0-2040 GCF_018294505.1 Triticum aestivum | reverse complement strand
CCCTAAACAAACCCCTCGTCCGAACTAAAAGGATGTGCTTCCGCAAATTACCCAATAGAA
The DNA here is from genome assembly GCF_018294505.1 of Triticum aestivum. Lineage (NCBI taxonomy): Eukaryota > Viridiplantae > Streptophyta > Magnoliopsida > Poales > Poaceae > Triticum > Triticum aestivum. Next base: position 1,980 of record NW_025252533.1, on the reverse strand, counting down.
TTGCAAAGAAGCCAAAGCCCTCTGCAGGGCATGGAACCGTACTGGAGGGATGGCTCAATAGGCCGTGCAAAATTCACAGCACATCGGACACCATACCAACACACAGCCTTAGAGCATGTTGGATACTACGGCAAGTGGCCAAGAGCGGTGAGGACCTTCTCATCGACAATACAGCAGAGCACCATCCCGCAGAAAACAACAATACAGTACTAACCGTCTTCGAGACTTTCACCTCAAACAACAGGCGCAAGCAAGCACTCCGCAGCCTTGCCGAAGTTTGCCACGTTGCAGCATTAAACTCGTGGAACGATACGGCCATAACCTTCAATGCCAGTGACGAACCTCAATTCCAAACAGTCCGAGCACCAACCACTTTGGTTCTTAGTCCAATAGTTGATGGATTCCGGCTTACTAAAGTGCTGATGGACGGTGGTAACGGATTAAACCTCATCTATGAGAAAACTTTTAACAAGATGGAAATAGACAAGAGCCGCATTGAGCAAAGCAGCACGACCTTTAGGGGAATCATCCCTAGTCGGGAGGCACGATGCACATGGAAAATCACACTGGATGTAGTATTCGGCACACCGGAGAAATATAGGTCCGAAGAAATCACATTCCAAGTGGCCACGTTTAGCAGTGGACACCACGCCCTTTTGGGGCGAGACGCATTCACAAGCTTCCAAGCTATACCCCATTGCGGGTACATGAAACTCAAGATGCCGGGCCCCAATGGGGTCATCACTCTGGCCAGTGATACGGACATAGCACTCCATGCCGAAAATAAAACTATCGCACTAGCCCTGGAGGCATTATCCGAAGCCCTCGCGACAGAAGAGTTAACCGCGGGACAACGTGAAACTCAACAAACGACCCAAATCCACCTCCTTCAATTCCAGGTCCACCCAACGGACCCTACAAAAACTTCATCAATTGGGGCACAACTGAACCCCACAATAGACGCCGCACTACGAGAGTTCTTGCGCGAGAATTGGGACATTTTCTCCTGGCATCCTTCAGACATGCCAGGTATCCCACGCAGGCTAGCCGAACATAGTCTAAACATACTAAAGGGATACAAGCCTGTCAAATAGACTCTTCGACGCTTCTCAGAACCCAAGCGACAAGCCATGGGAGAGGAGCTAGCCCAGCTACTTGTAGCCGGATTCATCAGGGAGATAAAACTTCCGGACTGGCTAGCAAACCTGGTGATGGTACCAAAGAAGGACAAATCCTGGCGCCTATGCGTCGATTTCAAAGACCTTAAAAAGGCTTGCCCAAAGGATCCCTTCCCACTCCCTCGCATCGATCAAATTATTGACGCTACCGCGGGACATCACTCATTGTGTTTCCTCGACACATACTCCGGATACAACCAAATCAAGATGGTAGAATCCGATCAAGACGCAACGGCATTTATCACCCCATACGGTCCCTTCTGTTTTAACACCATGCCAGTGCAACCTATCAACGCATGATTCAGACATGCCTGGAAACACAAATCGGCAAAATAGTGGAGGCTTACGTAGACAATGTGATCATTAAAACCAGACACATGAATCATTAATAGACGACTTGAGGCTTACGGTCGACAATCTCCGAACATACGACATCAAGCTCAACCCGGAAAAATGCATTTTCGGCGTACCAGCCGGAAAACTCTTGGGCTTTATTGTCTCCAATAGAGGAATCGAAGCAAATCCGGCTAAAATCCGAGCTCTGTCACAGTTGGCTACCCCAACAGACCTCAAGCAAATCCAGAAATTAACTGGATGCATGGCCGCCATAAGCCGCTTTATCTCCCGATTAGGAGAAAAGGCGCTACCTCTTTATCGCCTTCTTTGATGCATCGAACACTTCGAGTGCACGGATGCGGCTACGGTTGGGCTGGAGGAAATAAAAGCCCTCTTGGCCACCAACCAAATTCTGGCAGCGCCAAATGTTGGCGAACCCATGTTGCTATACATAGCTGCAACACAT
>NW_025252532.1:0-2040 GCF_018294505.1 Triticum aestivum | reverse complement strand
TAAAATCATGCTTTGTCAAATGGGTGCCTCTGCTCATTTTTGAAAATAATGTTTCTGTACACTTCTTGCAAATCCATTAATCCTTTGACTCCATCATATTGAAATGTTCAGAGATGTCCATTGATCAAATCCCAATGAAACCACTTTGGTCATCCCTCGTATGACCAAAGGTATCCTAGAAAAGTCCAACTCACATTTTTAGAGCACTTTTATTTTTGCCTTGTTGTGTTGCTTATTATGATTGTTTCCGGCGTTAGTTGACGAAGTAGATGGAGTACTTGGAGAAGGACCAGAAGACTTGAAGACTCTGAGGAACCAGGCAAGCAGCCCTTTGACCATGTCTATGAAACCCTTTTTATGCATGTCATATAGCACCATATTGTTGTTGCAACGGAATCATGATGAGGTAGTAACCACTTTGATGGTTTGCCACCGTACTTCCTCGTTGATACTTGCATTGTGCATGACCCTACCTTCTTATGAGGGTTATGCCGATGGGAGTAGATAGGATGCTAAAGTAGTGCTACGCAAAAAGGGACGGGAATATGCATGGTGAAGGATACTAAGTATTTTCAAAAGACTTTTCGAAAACCCCATGGGGTGCCACTTATGCCCGGGGGAGATGATGAGTTGGGTAGCCACTTGATGACGAAGTGGTTTACCGAGGCAAGTGTGTGTTGTTTTCAAAACGGATTGGTTTAAGTTGCGACCGTTATTCCAACCTTACATGCACAACCACTCTACCCTTATATGGGAAAGGGCATTATTGATTACCTAGACCGATACTAGCTTGGAGCCCGCATTACCAGTGACATGAGAGTTGTTGGTGCACTCTCTCGGGACGGGGTCGTGCCAGGTAGGGTGGCCAAGAACATTTTTATGGGGCACCGGACACACCGTTGGTACCCCGTGCTAGTATGCAATGAATATGGGAGCGATGCTCCACAATTTTAAGATGTGAAATGTTGGGCACGGGGGTTACTACCAATCGAGTGGACTCCATGTTAGTGTCATCTAGGGAAAGGTAGTGATTGGGTGCTTACCCCGGGTACTCGAGGTACCGCGGGTCGTGGATGACATGGAAGTTCCCCGGATCTTGTGGGTAAAGTGTGCAACCTATGCAGAGTGGAAAACTATTTGAATAGCCGTGTCCACGGTCAAGGACAATTGGGTAACCGCTCTTGGGCTACGTCCACATGTTTACAAACCGTGTGTGTGTTGATAAAACTACTTGGGTCAAGTCAAGGGACTTGACATGATTGAGTTGGGTTGGTGCCCACTCTATTTATGTTGATATCTGTAACCTATCCTCATGGTTACTTGAATTCTTTTGATGCATGTCTTACAAGTTGTTGAACATGTCATTGCACTCAAAACTAGCTTTCAGCAAAAATTTACCTATATCATGTATTGTTACATCTTGGACCAAAACATGGGTTGCTTGCGAGTACATTCAAAGTACTCATTGGCTTGCCACTGGTTATTTAATTGACCAGGCATGGAAGAACCGGAGTTCGAAGAAGAGTTCTTTGGAGATGAACATGCGAACTAGGACGTTTCCCAGTCAGAATGCCTGTAGGGTTAAGGCAGATGGCATGGGTTCTACTTATCAACGAAGATTTCCGTTGCTTGTGTTTCATTTGATGTTCAACCCTTAAGGCTTTATCAATGTAAGACTTGACCATAATGGTCATAATTTGTGTAAGAGGGTATGTATGGATGTAAGACTCTTGTTATTCAGCTTCTGTGTGTTCAGTGAGCATTGATCTCTGGGACCACTGTACACGTGCATTCGGTGATCTCGACTTATGAGTCGGGGTCCCCGCAGAGCTGGTATCAGAGCCATCCTGACTGTAGGAAGCCTTAGTTAGCATGGTCGTTAGTTAGGGTAAAACTATTTCCAAAAACTACTACTAGTTTTCAAAACTATCTGTACTTCTCTTCCCTTCTCAGTTTTTCGAAAACTAAGGTATACTTTCCTTATTGATCTCTTCCCCTTCAAAACCTTTGGTTGCTAGAACCCTTATGCCCCTGACCACT
>NW_025252531.1:0-2040 GCF_018294505.1 Triticum aestivum | reverse complement strand
CTCTACGTGATGCACGTTTGTTTGGTAACCTTGGGAAGTGCACCTTTTGCACCGACCGAGTATCTTTTCTTGGCTATGTTGTTACTCCACAGGGAATTGAAGTTGATAAAGCCAAGATTGAAGCTATTGAGAGTTGGCCGCAGCCCAAAACGGTCACACAAGTGAGGAGTTTTCTTGGCCTCGCTGGATTCTATAGGCGTTTTGTGAGAGATTTCAGCACCATTGCTGCACCTCTCAATGAGCTTACAAAGAAAGATGTGCCTTTTCTTTGGGGTACCGCACAGGAAGAAGCCTTCACGGTATTGAAAGATAAGTTGACACATGCTCCTTTACTCCAACTTCCTGATTTTAATAAGACTTTTGAGCTTGAATGTGATGCTAGTGGAATTGGATTAGGAGGTGTGTTATTACAAGATGGCAAACCTGTTGCATACTTTTCTGAAAAATTGAGTGGGCCTACTCTGAATTATTCTACTTATGATAAAGAATTATATGCTCTTGTTCGAACTTTAGAAACATGGCAACATTATTTATGGCCCAAAGAATTTGTTATACATTCTGATCATGAATCTTTGAAACATATTAAAAGTCAAGCTAAACTGAATCGTAGACATGCTAAATGGGTTGAATTCATTGAGACTTTCCCTTATGTCATTAAATACAAGAAGGGAAAAGAAAATGTTATTGCTGATGCATTGTCTCGTCGCTATACTATGCTTTCACAACTTGACTTCAAAATATTTGGTTTGGAGACCATCAAAGATCAATATGTGCATGATGCTGATTTTAAAGATGTAATGCAGAATTGTAAAGAAGGAAGAATGTGGAACAAGTTGTTGTTAACGATGGATTTGTGTTTCGTGCTAACAAGCTATGCATTCCAGCTAGCTCCGTTCGTCTTTTGTTGTTGCAGGAGGCACATGGAGGAGGATTAATGGGACACTTTGGCGTGAAAAAGACGGAGGACGTACTTGCTACACATTTCTTTTGGCCAAAGATGAGACGGGATGTTGAGCGTTTTATTGCTCGCTGCACTACATGTCAAAAAGCTAAGTCACGACTCAATCCTCATGGTTTATATATGCCTTTGCCTGTACCTAGTGTTCCTTGGGAGGATATGATAGAGGCGGGGGTGTCCCGATCTTTCGATGAGATGGTAACTATCGATTTGGTGGAGTCGACTTTGACGATCCGACTACAAACGTGCACGACGTTGCGCCTTAGCAATCGCTAAACCAATCTCCAGAGGTTATTGACCACGCCGGTGCACGATCAACCTGACCACGAAGGTCTATTCCTGCAAGCAATCGAAGAACGAGCAAGAATATGATAAAAGCAATCTGAATATTGCAAATATGTATGAAGTATTGATAAAGGTGGGGATCCGGAAGCGGTCTGGGTCTGATCGTTGGACACAAACGAAGTACACGAAGTTGCAATGGCTAACTTTTAACTAAACAAATCCCCCAAGGAAAAGCTACTAGATGGATCTACTTATATAGGAGCAAGGGGTGGCGGCCAAGGAGGTGGGAGGACGTCCCAAGGCAGCCTAAAACTAAATCTAGGTCGTACAAGGCCAATGGGCCCAAGTGGAGGTGATGTAACACCTTTGGACTTGTAGTTTGACTCGGATTCTGCTGCAGCATCAGATTGTTTCGTCCACAACTCAACGCTCCGGACGAATTTGAAGGTGATTCCAATTGGGTTGGAAAGTGCACGAAATCTAGTTTCCAACAAAAAAAGAATCACGCAATGCGGAGTCCGTATGAAAAACTTGTGTGCGTTTTGAGTCAGGTATGTCTGTGCAGTCCGAATCTGAATCCAGAACGTGAGAGACTTGGACTCTATCTTCTCTTGGGCCAAAAGTGACGTGAGAGAACTTTTTGGACAGCAAATAAACATCTCTTTCTTCCTTATCTTCATATGTGGATTGTACAAATGTCCCATACACCTGCAATTAGACAAAACACAAAAGTGTGTGAAGTATTTTTGTTCTGGATAACATAAATAGATTATTGAATAGTTTGCACTAGAAATCAC
>NW_025252530.1:0-2040 GCF_018294505.1 Triticum aestivum | reverse complement strand
CCCCATTCAAGATGGCTATGCTCGTGTCACGGTGGAGGACATAGTCCAAGGGTTTGAGGACCTGGAGATTGACATTGCTACACCTGAAGGGGAGAAAAGACTTGGAGATGTCAAGCGCCATTTCATTCTATGGCAAAAGAAGTTTATCAAGTTTCCAGGCGAGGCGCCAAGGACAACAAGTCCACCCCCCTATGGTGGTGGCGGTTCACCTACACCTCCGTCACGTCAGCCGACGCCCCCCAGTCCACAACGTCCGGCGGGTGATCAGACGCCGCCCCCCAGTCCTCGTCCGGCGGGTGATCAGACGCCGCCCCCCAATCCACCTCCGGCAAAGAAGCAGAAGCAGTCCTGGATTATTAACCCGGACCCTTATGTACCTAAGACCACAAAGGTACCGGAGCCATCATTGAAGCCTCTCCCCACAAGGCCTTGGGAACGTAGTGCCGAGGAAACTGCCGCGGCCGCGGCTGCTGATCATGAGAAATGGAAGGCGGACTACAAGAAGAAAAGAGAGCCCGAGCTCAAGCCAGTATTTTCTGATGAGCAAAAGAAGTGGGCTAAGTCATTTTTGAGCACACCGTCCCAAGCCGCGAAGAATCTGCCTGACGACTATGCACGTGAACTTCGTAGGCAGGCACTCATGTTGAAGGAGAAGAAAGAGCGGGCGGAGAACCAGGAGAACAAAGCCTTGGAGGAGGCCGAGAAAACGGAATTAGAAAGTAAAAAAAGCGGGAAACGAGTTGCCCAGCTCGGGGAACAAAGTAAACAATCGATTGCCCCGCTTATAGTGAAAGCCGCCGGTCCGGATGACCCCGATATCATAGCAGCTGCGGCAGCACATGGATTGACTGTAACGAGTGCCAGAGAACAAGCGGCCAACTTAGGTATTACTCTTCGTGAACTGTTAGGCCTTGATGAGGCGCCAGTGAAGGAGGTAGTAATTACATATGTGAAGAATGGGCCTCTCGTCGAGCCTGCGCAGGAAGAGGATCTACCTCCACAAATGAAAGGTCTGCTGAAATGGTACAAGGGTTACATAAAAAATAAAAACGCCAAAGAATATATTTATGCGGAAGTTAGATATGAGCATCACTTCAAACATTACTATGTACACATTCATCTGAGTGAATTGTTCCAGCTTTTCAATCTGCGCGAGCTCGACAAATCTATCATCAGTTGCTACGTTCTGTAAGTGATTAATTTCTACCCCATCTCGTTCATATTGCCTGCACTATATATATGTCCTAACTATATTGTTGTGTCCGCTATTATACATGCAGAATGAAGATTAAGGAATGCAGAGTAAGGAACATCCATGATGTTGGGTTCATTGACCCACACATCGTTAATGGATATGTGTTGGAGCATCACCCCGCCGACATGGAGGCAGACCTGTGGCAGTTTCTTACAAAGCAGGAACTCAAAAGTGATATTCTATTTCCTTACCACTTTGGGTGAGTGTTTCTGTCTTGAGCACATTTTCTTTTGTTTACTCCATGCATGGTATGTGGCCGGCTAATCGATGAGTTATGCATGACGTACTGTGCATGTATCGTGTCCGCAGGTTCCACTGGATTCTGCTAGTAATTAAAGTTGACACCTCAGAATGTCTCGTCCACGACTCTCTGAATAAGGATCCAAAGCTTTGGGTCGACATGAGAAGAATGCTGCAGAAGTAATTATTTTCATTCATTTGCGCTCTATATCGATCGGTCTATTTCGTTCATTTCCTAATATCAAGTAACTAATAACTCTCTTGTTCATTTAATTTTCTTTGCCTCGTAGGGTTTGGAGACGGTTCGTAGATACAAAGGTCGGTGAATTCAAAAAAGAGCTAGAATTCAAAAGGGCAAAGGCTAAGAATGGTGAGGATATTCAGCCAGCGGGGACCAATCTATGTGCATACTATGTCTGTGAGATGATCCGGAGATACACCTCTGAGCGGGTTCCGAGTGATACCAATGCTCAGAGGAATAACCTCCGGATGATGCTTAGTCCAGAAGCTCGCTTCCGACCACTTCAAGAGGAACTAGCTGGATG
>NW_025252529.1:0-2040 GCF_018294505.1 Triticum aestivum | reverse complement strand
TGAACGAAGTCTATGAAGGTTTGGAAGTCTACCTTGAAGACTTACCAGAGTAATTGGGCGAGGACTGGGTGTCCTTAGCTCAAGGGGAATAAGGTGAAGACGTGGTCTTCTGAGTTGAATCTCAGCCTCCCTAACCAGACGTACAGTTGTCACAGCAACTGGAACTGGTCCAACAAATCTTGTGTCCTCATCAAGTGACTGGTTCTATCCTCTCCCTCTCATTACTTACAGTTTGTCTTCGTGAAGTCATTGCCCGATTGACGTACCTGTTTGACTTCATTGCTTGACTACTATTGTTGTTTGGCTTCATACTATCCTCCATCCTGATCTTTACTACCTAGCTGCTATTAGTCTTCGTGATTTCACTTCATTACATACTTGACTATGGCTTGCTTAGTGTAGTCTACTTTCCGCTGCATTTCAATAGGTTCCTTTCTATTGTTTGTCTTCGAAACTTCCATGTTTTGAAGACTTTCATAAAAATCGCCTATTCACCCCCCCTCTAGTCGATAACTAGCACTTTCACTTCTGTAACTAGAGATTGGTTTGAGGAGCCTATGGAGAATAAAGTGGATGTTTTCTTTTAAAAAAAAGAACACCTCACTAGTGTGTGGATCTGCTAGAAGGATTTGGTGTCGCAAGGTGTCAAATTTAGAAGTGTACTCATCTACCGAGCTAGTCTGTTAAGCAGTAGCAACTGGCGCATGTGGAATTTGTGCTTGTTCTTCCCCCACATCTCCTGAACTGCAGTGCGCAGGTCGTGCCAATGCACAAACTGCCGGCGTTTCTGGGCCATTTTTAGCCACAACGCCGCGTTCCCAACACAGTTGAGAGCGGCAAACTTTAATTTCATCGGCTCAGACACCCCATAAATCTCGAAATACGGTTCACAATTGTCCAACCAAACTTGGTAATCTTCCCCATCGAATTTAGGAAAATCCATTTCGGGTGTGCTGCCCAAGTGTGGTCGAGGGGTAGGGTGCAAAAATCGGCGCTTCACAAAAGGACTCCCGGACGGCAAACGTGGCGAAGGAGGGCATACCATTGGCCGGAGGCGGATTTGGGGAACGGGGATCCCCCAAAACCGGCCCTCGTTGCTGGTGATGCCCGTTGTGCCCACTGGGCCGCTCCCCGCCATGCGCGTGCACCACCACAGACGGAGGCGTTGTGGTCGCGCTGGTTGGGCCTTGGGGGCGCGTCGGCGGTGACTCGAGCGCCTCCAGTCGCGTCGATGCATCCTCGGCGTGTAGCTGAAGAAGCACCGCGGATTCGGAGAGGCTCTTCGTCGTGGAATCCATTGCCTTCATCCACGCGGTCATGCCCTTCAGCTGTTCAACGATGTCGTCGAGCTTGGCATTTGTCTCCGTGTTCTGCCGCTCCACGGTCCCCATCGCCGCGGAGATTTGCTGCTCGACCGCCGAAGGGTCACGCTTCTTCGGCGCCAGATCCGACACCCGATCGACCAACCAGATCGGCGGTTCCTGCCGAGTGATGGGAATTACAGCGGGGAACGAATCCGCGGCCGACCGCACTGCGGACTGATGGATCACGCGTCACTGAGATGGATCGAACGACTCCTGATACCAATTGTTATGCACCTGGTTAGACCAATTCGATTACAGAAGGAGGAAGGGAGGAGGAATCTGGGTACACGATAGGGGAGGAGAATGAAAGGGGGGAAGGTGTTTCCTTCTGCTAGTCGACGACCCTCTCTGTCTCCACTTCCTTCCTTTTATCTTCAGCTGCCGTGGCACTCCTCTGTCTCTCTCCAGTCCTCCAGGCTCCAGCGGGCGGGAGCGACGAGAGGCCTTGGGCCTCCTCCCTGGGTTGGGCCGTTGCATAACACTCCACCTCTTCAAATCCGTCAGGAACCACCTCATCGGCCTCTTCTTCAACATCTCCGTCGTACGATGGATACTGAAAGGCCGTTTTTCATAGGCCTGTGTCAAAAAGAGTAACGAGAAATTCATGTTTTTAATACCCACAAATATTATGTTTAATTCGCAAAAAAAAACGACTAGAAAACTATAGCCTTTTTTT
>NW_025252528.1:0-2040 GCF_018294505.1 Triticum aestivum | reverse complement strand
GTATAGCCACCCCTGGGAGGCAAGCGTTGTTGGTCGACCCAGTTGTTGAAGGCACTCGACTGACTAAAGTGCTGATGGATGGTGGTAGCGGCCTGAATATCCTTTATGCTAAAACCTTGAAGGGAATGGGGATTCTGATGTCCAAGCTCAGCAAAAGTAATATGAGTTTCCATGGTGTTATACCCGGCAAGAAGGTTGAATCACTCGGCCAGATTGCCCTTGATGTGGTTTTCGGTGATTCCAAGAATTACCGCAAAGAAAAGTTGATATTTGAAGTAGTGGATTTCAAGAGTGCTTATCATGCCATTCTGGCTAGGCCTGCTTATGCACGCTTCATGGCTCGACCGTGTTACGTGTACCTCAAATTGAAAATGCCTGGTCCCAGAGGAGTGATGACTATCACTGGCAATCGGCAGAAAGCAGAAGAGTGCTTCCAGAAGGGCTCAAAAATTGCCGATGCACAAATGACAGCGATCGAAATGCAAGAATACCAGAAAAATGCAGATCCGAGTGATTTGTTGTGCTCCAAGAAGCCTGCTACTGATTCTGCATTTCAGTCGCCCGGTGAAACCAAGCCGATTCATATTCACCTGACCGATCCTAATGCTGCTCCTACTCACATTTCAACTTCACTCGACAGTAAATAGGAAGAAGCGCTCATCTAGTTCCTCTGTGAGAACTGGGACATCTTTGCATGGAAATCTTCTAACATGCCGGGTGTACCCAGGGGACTGGTTGAGCATCATTTGCGAGTCGACCCGAAAGTGAAACCAGTCAAAGAACATCTTCGACGGTCCGCCATACAGAAGAGAAAAGCAATCGGTGAGGAAGTGGCCCGGCTCCTAGCAGCTGAGTTCATCCGTGAAATTTACCACTCCGAGTGGCTCACCAATGTTGTTATGGTCCCCAAGAAGGATGACTCACTTCGCATGTGCACTGACTTCAAGCATATCAATCGGGCCTGCCCGAAAGATCATTTTCCTCTCCCCCATATCGACCAAATTGTTGACTCGACTGCAGGGTGTGAGCGTTTGTCTTTCCTAGACGCCTATTCCGGGTACCATCAGATCCGACTTTATGGACCCGATGAGATAAAAACAGCTTTCATCACTCCATTCGGGTGTTTTTGTTATGTCACCATGCCATTCGGTCTCAAGAACGCTGGAGCCACATTCATGAGGATGATTCAGAAGTGTCTGCTCACTCAAATCAATCGGGGCTCCTCCTCGTCATCGCTATGCAGCCCCTTGTCCTTGTTCTCGGCATTTAACTTGCCGGCCTGCTTGAACACCCAGCATTTTCTGTTGGTGTGATCGGCTGGCTTGTCGGGGGTGCCGTGGATTTGACACGAGCGATCCAGTATGCAATCCAGACTGGACGGAGCCAGAGTATTTCTTTTGAATGGATTTTTCCGCTGACTGTATCTAGAGCCTCTGAATCCGGCATTGACTGTCGTATCTTCGGTGTTATCGCCGTTATTGCGGTGCTTTGGTCTATTACGATGCTGCCTACCGTTAACATCTTTGGTATCCGCGGTATCCGGATTCCTCGATGTGTTGTTGTTGCGAGCCAGCCAGCTGTCCTCGCCCGCGCAAAAGCGGGTCATGAGTGTCGTGAGGGCTGCCATAGATTCCGGCTTCTCCTGGCCAAGGTGGCGAGCGAGCCACTCGTTGCGGATGTTGTGCTTGAATGCCGCTTGGGCCTCTGCATCCGGATAGTCTACAGTTTGATTTTTCTTAGTCAGGAACCATGTCCATAATTGTCTGGCCGATTCCCCTGGCTGTTGGGTTATGCGGCTCAAGTCATTAGCATCCGGTGGCCGCACATAAGTGCCCTGGAAGTTGTCAAGAAATGCATCTTCTAGATCCTCCCAACTGCCAACGGAATCTGCTGGCAAGCTATTCAGCCAATGCCGAGCTGGTCCTTTGAGTTTTAGTGGGAGGTACTTGATGGCATGTAGATCATCACCGCGAGCCATGTGGATGTGAAGGAGGAAATCCTCAATCCATACAGCGGGATCTGTTGTGCCATCGTATGATT
>NW_025252527.1:0-2040 GCF_018294505.1 Triticum aestivum | reverse complement strand
AACAAATAAATCCTCGCAACCAACGCGATAAGGGGTTGTCAATCCCTACACGGTCACTTACGAGAGTGAGATATGATAGATATGATAAGATAATATTTTTGGTATTTTTATGATAAAGATGCAAAGTAAAATAGAAGGCAATAAAAATAGCTAAGTGTTGGAAGATTAATATGATGGAAAATAGACCCGGGGGCCATAGGTTTCACTAGTGGCTTCTCTCAAGAGCATAAGTATTATGGTGGGTGAACAAATTACTGTTGAGCAATTGATAGAATTGAGCATAGTTATGAGAATATCTAGGTATGATCATGTATATAGGCATCACGTCCGAGACAAGTAGACCGACTCCTGCCTGCATCTACTACTATTACTCCACACATTGATCGCTATCCAGCATGCATCTAGAGTATTAAGTTCATAAGAACAGAGTAACGCTTTAAGCAAGATGACATGATGTAGAGGGATGAACTCATGCAATATGATATAAACCCCATCTTGTTATCCTCGATGGCAACAATACAATACGTGCCTTGCTGCCCCTACTATCACTAGGAAAGGACACCGCAAGATTGAACCCAAAGCTAAGCACCTCTCCCATTGCAAGAAAGATCAATCTAGTAGGCCAAACCAAACTGATAATTCGAAGAGACTTGCAAAGATAACCAATCATACATAAAAGAATTCAGAGAAGATTCAAATATTGTTCATAGATAAACTTGATCATAAACCCACAATTCATCGGTCTCAACAAACACACCGCAAAAGAAGATTACATCGAATAGATCTCCACGAGAGAGGGGGAGAACATTGTATTGAGATCCAAAAAGAGAGAAGAAGTCATCTAGCTAATAACTATGGACCCGAAGGTCTGAGGTAAACTACTCACACATCATCGGAGAGGCTATGGTGTTGATGTAGAAGCCCTCCGTGATTGATGCCCCCTCCGGCGGAGCTCCGGAAAAGGCCCCAAGATGGGATCTCACGGGTACAGAAGGTTGCGGCGGTGGAATTAGGTTTTTGGCTCTGTATCTGGTAGTTTGGGGGTACGTAGGTATATATAGGAGGAAGGAGTACCTCGGTGGGGCAATGTGGGGCCCACGAGGGTGGAGGGCGCGCCTGGGGGGGTAGGCGCGCCCCCTACCTCGTGCCCTCCTGGTTGATGTCTTGACCTAGGGTCCAAGTCCTCTGGATCACGTTCGTTCCAAAAATCACGTTCCCGAAGGTTTCATTCCGTTTGGACTCCGTTTGATATTCTTTTTGTGCAAAACTCTGAAATAGGCAAAAAACAGCAATTCTGGGCTGGGCCTCCGGTTAATAGGTTAGTCCCAAAAATAATATAAAAGTGTATAATAAAGCCCATTAATGTCCAAAATAGAATATAATATAGCATGGAACAATAAAAGATTATAGATACGTTGGAGACGTATCAAGCATCCCCAAGCTTAATTCCTGCTCGTCCTCGAGTAGGTAAATGATAAAAACAGAATTTTTGATGTGGAATGCTACTTGGCATAATTTCAATGTAATTCTTCTTAATTGTGGTATGAATATTCAGATCTGAAAGATTCAAGATAAAAGTTCAATATTGACATAAAAATAATAATACTTCAAGCATACTAACTAAGCAATTATGTCCTCTCAAAATAACATGGCCAAAGAAAGTTCATCCCTACAAAATCATATAGTTTAGTCATGCTCCATTTTCGTCACACAAGAATGCTCTCATCCTGCACAACCCCGATGACAAGCCAAGCAATTGTTTCATACTTTAGTAATCTCAAACTTGTTCAACCTTCACGCAATACATGAGCGTGAGCCATGGATATAGCACTATGGGTGGAATAGAATATAATGATGGGGGTTATGTGGAGAAGACAAAAAAGGGAGAAAGTCTCACATCAACGAGGCTAATCAATGAGCTATGGAGATGCCCATCGATTGATGTTAATGCAAGGAGTAGGGATTGCCATGCAACGGATGCACTAGAGCTATAAATATATGAAAGCTCAACAAAAGAAACTAAGTGGGTGTGCATCCAAC
>NW_025252526.1:0-2040 GCF_018294505.1 Triticum aestivum | reverse complement strand
GAGATTTTAAAAGATAATAAGCATACCACAGTTTGAATACGCATTCTTGCCCCTGGCGGGGCGAGAATGATGGCCCTCAGTTCAGTTTTCCTACAACAGATGAGCTTACGGGTTTAATATATAGTTGGTAATGTTAGCTTGGAAACTCCTTCCAGGGACTTGATAATACATTGTCAAGGTCCTGGGCTACAAAATATATCTTGTTTGGACCCTTCATGTATGCCTTCGCAATACCCTTCATATATGGGGAGCAAGGGTTCCAATTAGGTGTGCATTATATTGGTGCCGATCCCAATGATACAACAAAGAGGGTTAAAATGACTATGCAGGATTATTATTGTTTCTGCTCTCATTATAGAGCTGAGCAGCATAACCCATATCTATGTTGTGGTTTATTGTCCTCCCAAGCTGTGGTTGATGCACGTGCTTGCATAGATGAGTGTAGATTGCATTTCATTATAAAGGTCTAAGAGTACATGCGTGCCGAAAAGTTACAAGTCGTTGTTGACGCGGTTGACTTGGGTAAGCTTGATGGGGCATAGGTCGGTAAGAAAAATTATTGCCATTGTCTTATACCAGCGGCCGTCGATATATGGTTGAAACCTTCGAGGATGCGGTTGCTGTTTCGCATGTCCATTCCTCGCCTGATATTTTCACAACCTTCACATGTAATCCAAAGTGGCCAGAGATAACAGGGTCTCTTGAACCTGGTCAGACTGCATCTGATAGGGCTGATATTTTTGTTAGGGTGTACCACATGAAACTCACCGACCTCCTTCGTAAGATAAAAAAAGGGAAGGCTTTCGGACGTTTGTTGCTGGTAATGTTTGACACTTCTCTTTTCTCTTCATTCCCTTTAGGTTTACCTCTTACCTTTTTTGCCTCTTTGGTCTTGCTGTGCCCCAGTTTTGTACACCATAGAATTCCATAAGAGGGGCCTTCCACATGCGCACATCCTTGTTTGGAAGGCTGATGACTGGCTGGTTACACCTGCCTTGGTGGATTCCTTCATCTGAGCTGATACCTGATCCTGTGGAGGATCCTGTGGCTGTGGGGTATGCTCTTGTCACAGAGTTCACGATGCATGACCCTGCGGCAATGATGGCCCAAAATGCCCTTGCATGAAAATTGAAAAAGGGTGTCTGTTCAAAGAAATTTTCTAAGTCATTTCAAGAAGAAACTTCGATTGATGAAAGTGGCTTCCCTTTATACTGGCGGCGTGATAATGGTCGTTTCATAAAAAATAATGTCTTGATAATAGGCACGTAGTTCTGTACAACATGAAACAAGTCGAACGTTTCCAGGCCCATATAAATGTTGAGTGGTGCAAAAGACATATGTCATTAAATATCTTTATAAGTATGTCACCAAGGGTCTTGATTCTGCAAAAACTTTGTTCTTCAGTGTTAGGCAGAGTGGAGATGAGGAGGTTGATGACATGGAAGAGTATAGGGCGTGTCGATACATATGTGACTATGACTCTGATTGAAGGGTATACGGTTTTGAAATACATGGTAAAATGCCTTCAGTTGAAAGACTTCCTGCCCATTTGCTTAATATGCACATTGTGCACTTTTGTACAAAGCTAGCTTGCGTGCAGTGGCTGGTAGTGATTGGTTTCAAAAAACCATGTTGATGGAATGGTTTGTCGCAAATAGGAAATATGCTTCTGCTAGGACCTTGACTTACTGTGATTTCCCTATCAGGTGGTTTTGGATGGCAGGCACTAAAACATGGGTGCCTAGGACACGGGATAATAGGATTGGTAGGATCTACTATGTGCATCCTTCCAGTGGAGAGCTATATTATTTTAGGATGTTGTTGATGATTGTCGCAGGTGCGACGTGCTTTGCTGACGTTAGAATCTACAACGGCGTTGTATACCGAACTTTTAAAGTAGCCTGTGCAGCAGAGGGTTCCTTGGGGATGACTTGGAATGGTATAATGCTTTTGATGAGGCTTTAACCTGGGGGATGGGAGGTCAGTTGCGGCAACTATTTGTTACTATGCTGGTCCACTGCAGTGTTAATCAGGAGAGTG
>NW_025252525.1:0-2041 GCF_018294505.1 Triticum aestivum | reverse complement strand
AAAACAAGTTAAACATGGCATTGATGCAAAATGCACCCAAACATCAAGCAAACACCTCAAAAAAAGGATGCAACATGATAATATGAAACTACATGCAATTCTAAGCATGTTTCATATAGAGCACACTCACAACGGAGCAACGGTTCAACACACACACACTAAACAGGTTATAGCAACAATCTATCCAAAACAGCAACTAGGCATATTGCAAGCACCAAAACAACATGCTACAGCACCCCAACAAGAGAACAAAAGGCATGTACATGATGTACAGGTAAAGCATAACAAAACATGAACACGGAGCTATCTCCAGAAATCACTAGAACATGCTCAAACACACATGGCAAGATTGCAAATAATAATAGTTCAGACTTTGCAGAAAATAACATCAGGTTGCAATGTTTAGAGCTATCAAACAACATGTTACCGGAACTTATCATGGCAAACAAAGGCATGGCATGAATCTACTAGACCCATAGA
This sequence comes from Triticum aestivum, assembly GCF_018294505.1. Lineage (NCBI taxonomy): Eukaryota > Viridiplantae > Streptophyta > Magnoliopsida > Poales > Poaceae > Triticum > Triticum aestivum. Next base: position 1,561 of record NW_025252525.1, on the reverse strand, counting down.
ACAAAAGTCCCTTACTGACCATGAGCCAAAAAGGTTCAGAAAATATGATGGCACCCACGTAAACATAGCAAGTTATATTACAGATTCATACATGGCAGAAACAACGATAAGTAGGCATGTAGATGAGCTTGTACCACTCACCACAGAGAAATACATGGCATGGAAATGCAACCAACAGTAAGAAGACATATTTGTGAAGCTAAGCATGGCAAGAGCAAGTTCATAGGGTGCATGGATCACTAACAACAAGCATGGCAACAACTGAACTTAATGTTAACAGGCTGACAGCAACATTATTTAGCAACTTTGGAGCAAGATAACAACAATCTACAGCAAGATATAAATGCAACCAGGGGCATGGATGGATAGAGCATGACATGTAGAACAAAACACCCTTAGTGAACATCTCCAGATTATGCATAGAATCTTGGAGCAGCAGGTTTACATAGCATCACGAAATAACAGATTCAGCCTAGCAAAACAGTAACAGCAAGTACCCTACTAAGCAAGCTTGATTCACTCACCATAAGTCATTGCATGACAAGATAAGCATAGCATCATCAATAAGACATGTTTATGAAACAAACCAAGGCAAGAACAAGTTCATAGCATGCAAGGATCAACTACAACAACCTTGGCAAAATTGAATAACATGTAAACAATCTGCCAGGAAACATTTGTAGCAAAAGTAGAGCAAGCAAATGACATGCTAGACTACTCCATAATTGCAAACAGGGGAATGAATGGATAGAGAATAACCATATGTTCAAAACATCCTTACTGAAGTATCTCAAAATATGCATGGATCTCTCTGTACCATCAAGTTTACATGGCATGAAAATAACAGCAGAACAGGGACTAAAATCAGCAACATCACGAAGCCTAGTTTACATGCTTGTGCTAGTCACCACATTGATCACAAAAATTACATGGTAAGCACCTCTTTAAACAATACATTGCATAGTTCAAAACACATGTAGACATCAACCTCATAGGATGCACACATCAATCATGGCAAAAGTGACAAATGAGCATGTTCTGTTAACAGACAGCAGACAACATCATGAAGCACTCTTGCAACGATGATTCAGGCATCAAGATGAGCTCAAATGAACATGATGCAATGGAATGAAATGAAGTACTCATTGAGACGAACAATTTGACATATTACACGCGCAAAACAAAGCAGTACGCATGGAGATATGATGTGATGAACATGGCATGATAATGTCACAGATTCGGGGACTTAGGCAAAATTATACCTCCGCGAAAAGTCAACGCGGGACGGAGGGAAGCGGGACGGGCGGATCCGGGACGCAGGCGCCCGTTTGGTTGAGATCCCGGTGGATCTCATCCCGATCCACCGGATCCGGCCGGCGAGGTCCGGCGACCTTCCAGCGAGGCGGCGAGGCGCAGGGAGGAGCGGGGGAGCCGACGGGAAGGGCTCCGGCGAAAGGCATTGGCGCGGCGGCCGGAGCACTACAACAGACGGAGGCGGCGCGGGGCCGGCGGCGCTCGCAGCCGGCGGGACCGGCGGCGGGGCATGAGGCCGGCGGAGGGC
>NW_025252524.1:0-2041 GCF_018294505.1 Triticum aestivum | reverse complement strand
GCAACAAGTCGAGCTTTATAGACAGTAACATTACCGTCAGCGTCAGTCTTCTTCTTGAAGATCCATTTATTTTTAATGGCTTGCCGATCATCGGGCAAGTCAACCAAAGTCCATACTTTGTTCTCATATATGGATCTCATCTCAGATTTCATGGCCTCAAGCCATTTCGCGGAATCTGGGCTCATCATCGCTTCCTCATAGTTCGTAGGTTCGTCATAGTCAAATAACATGACCTCTAGAACAGGATTACCATACCACTCTGGTGTGGATCTCACTCTGGTTTACCTACGAGGTTTGGTAGTAACTTGATCTGAAGTTACATGATCATCATCATTAACTTCCTCACTAATTGGTGTAGGAGTCACAGGAACAGATTTCGGTGATGAACTACTTTCCAATAAGGGAGCAGGTACAGTTACCTCAGCAAGTTCTACTTTCCTCCCACTCACTTCTTTCGAGAGAAACTCCTTCTCTAGAAAGGATCCATTCTTAGCAACGAATGTCTTGCCTTCGGATCTGTGATAGAAGGTGTACCCAAAATGTCTCCTTTGGGTATCCTATGAAGACAGATTTCTCCGATTTGGTTTTGAGCTTATCAGGATGAAACCTTTTCACATAAGCATCGAAACGCCAAACTTTAAGAAACGACAACTTTGGTTTCTTGCCAAACCACAGTCGTCTCAACGGATTTAGATGGTACCCTATTTAACGTGAATGCAGCTGTCTCTAATGCATAACACCAAAACGATAGTGGTATATCGGTAAGAGACATCATATATCGCACCATATCTAATAAAGTACGGTTACGATGTTCGGACACACCATTACACCGTGGTGTTCTAGGTGGCGTGAGTAGTGAAACTATTTCACATTGTTTTAACTGAAGGCCAAACTCGGAACTCAAATACTCTTCTCCACGATCAGATCATAGAAACTTTATTTTCTTGTTACGATGATTTTTTGCTTCACTCTGAAATTATATGAACATTTCAAATGTTTTAGACTTCTGTTTCATTAAGTAGATATACCCATATCTGCTCAAATCATCTGTGAAGGTCAGAAAATAATGATACCTGCTACGAGCCTCAATATTCATCGGACCACATACATTTGTATGTATGATTTCCAACAAATCGGTTGCTCTCTCCATAGTTCCGGAGAACGGCGTTTTAGTCATCTTGCCCATGAGGCACGGTTCGCAAGCATCATGTGATTCCAAAATCCCATCAGTATGGAGTTTCTTCATGCGCTTTACACCAATATGACCTAAACGGCAGTGCCACAAATAAGTTGCACTATCATTATTAACTTTGCATCTTTTGGCTTCATTATTATGAATATGTGTATCACTATGATTGAGATCCAACAAACCATTTTATTGGGTGTATGACCATAGAAGGTTTTATTCATGTAAACAGAACAACAATTATTCTCTATTTAAATGAATAACCGTATTGCAACAAACATGATCAAATCATATTCATGCTCAACGCAAACACCAAATAACACTTATTTAGTTTCAACACTAATCCCGAAAGTATAGGGAGTGTGCGATGATGATCATATCAATCTTGGAACTACTTCCAACACACATCGTCACCTCGCCTTTTACTAGTCTCTGTTTATTCTGCAACTCCCGTTTCGAGTTACTACTCTTAGCAACTGAACCAGTATCAAATACCGAGGGGTTGCTATAAACACTAGTAAAGTACACATCAATAACATGTATATCCAATATACCTTTGTTCACTTTGCCATCCTTCTTATCCACCAAATAGTTGGGGTAGTTCCGCTTCCAGAGACCAGTCCCTTTGCAGTAGAAGCACTTAGTCTCAGGCTTAGGACCAGACTTAGGCTTCTTCACTTGAGCAGCAACTTGCTTGCCGTTCTTCTTGAAGTTCCCCTTCTTCCCTTTGCCCTTTTCTTGAAACTAGTGGTCTCGTCAACCATCAACACTTGATGTTTTTCTTGATTTCTACCTTCATCGATTTCAGCATCACGAAGAGCTCGGGAATTACTTTTGTCATCCCTTGCATACTAT
>NW_025252523.1:0-2041 GCF_018294505.1 Triticum aestivum | reverse complement strand
GAGCCATCTATCTACAATCAACATAAACAAGCAAGATACTTTTAGGGACTAAGTTCATGATAAATTTTAAGTTCAATTAATCATATTACTAAAGAACTCCCACTTAGATAGACATCCCTCTAATCCTCTAAGTGATCACGTGATCCAAATCAACTAAACCATGTCCGATCATCACGTGAGATGGAGTAGTTTCATCGGTGAACATCATTATGTTGATCATATCTACTATATGATTCACGCTCGACCTTTCGGTCTCCGTGTTCCGAGGCCATATCTGCATATGCTAGGCTCGTCAAGTTTAACCTGAGTATTCTGCGTGCGCAACTGTTTTGCACCCGTTGTATTTGAACGTAGAGCCTATCACACCCGATCATCACGTGGTGTCTCAGCACGAAGAACTTTCGCAACGGTGCATACTCAGGGAGAACACTTCTTGATAATTTAGTGAGAGATTATCTTATAATGCTACCGTCAATCAAAGCAAGATAAGATGCATAAAAGATAAACATCACATGCAATCAATATAAGTGATATGATATGGCCATCATCATCTTGTGCCTGTGATCTCCATCTCCGAAGCACCGTCATGATCACCATCGTCACCGGCGCGACACCTTGATCTCCATCGTAGCATCGTTATCGTCTCGCCAATCTTATGCTTCCACGACTATCACTACCGTTTAGTAATAAAGTAAAGCATTACATCGCGATTGCATTGCATACAATAAAGCGACAACCATATGGCTCCAGCCAGTTGCCGATAACTCGGTTACAAAACATGATCATCTCATACAATAAAATTCAGCATCATGCCTTGACCATATCACATCACAACATGCCCTGCAAAAACAAGTTAGACGTCTTCTACTTTGTTGTTGCATGTTTTACGTGGCTGCTACGGGCTTAAGTAAGAACCAATCTCACCTACGCATCAAAACCACAACGATAGTTTGTCAAATAGACTCCGTTTTAACCTTCGCAAGGACCGGGCGTAGCCATACTTGGTTCAACTAAAGTTGGAGAGACAGTCGCCCGCAAGCCATCTCTGTGCAAAGCACGTCGAGGGAACCGGTCTCGCGTAAGCGTACGCGTAAGGTTGGTCTGGGTCGTCTCGTCCAACAATACCGCCGAACCAAAGTATGACATGCTGGTAGGCAGTATGACTTGTATCGTCCACAACTCACTTGTGTTCTACTCGTGCATATAACATCAACATCAATAACCTAGGCTCTGATACCACTGTTGGGTTTCGTAGTAATTTCAAAATTTTCCTACGCACACGCAAGATCATGTGATGCATAGCAACGAGGGAAGAGTATTGTCTACGTACCCTACGCAGACCGACTGCGGAAGCGATGACACGACGTAGAGGAAGTAGTCGTACGTCTTCACGATCCAACCGATCAAGCACCGAAACTACGGCACCTCCGAGTTCGAGCACACGTTCAGCTCGATGACGATCCCCGGACTCCGATCCAGCAAAGTGTCGGGGAAGAGTCCCTTAAGCACGACGGCGTGGTGACGATCTTGATGAACTACAGCAGCAGGGCTTTGCCTAAACTCCGCTACAGTATTATCGAGGAATATGGTGGCAGGGGGCACCGCACACGGCTAAGGAATCGATCACGTGGATCAACTTGTGTCAACTTGTGTGTTTAGAGGTGCCCCTGCCTCCGTATATAAAGGAGTAGAGGGGGGGAGGCTGGCCGGCCATAGAGGGAGGCGCAGGAGAGTCCTACTCCCTCTGGGAGTAGGATTCCTCCCCCCAATCCTAGTCCAACTAGGATTCCTCGGAGGGGAAGGGAGAGAGGGGGGCCGGCCACCTTCTCCTAGTCCTAATAGGACTAGGGGAGGGGGAAGAGGCGCAGCCACCTTGGGCTGCCCCTTTCTCCTTTCCACTAAGGCCCATGAAGGCCCATATGGCTCCCGGGGGGTTCCGGTAACCCTCCCGGTAACCCGGTAAAATCCCGATTTCACCCGGAACACTTCCGATGTCCAAACATAGGCTTCCAATATATCAATCTTTACGTCTCGACCATTT
>NW_025252522.1:0-2041 GCF_018294505.1 Triticum aestivum | reverse complement strand
CAAAATAGTTTCCATAGCGAAACTTATGATGACAACCAAGAGAAATAACTTCTCTTTGCCATATGCAATGAATATGGCAAGCACATTCTCTATGTATTATCTAGATTGCACTACACATACTACAAAGCCCGTACCACATGTTGCATCCAAGATAGTTTTCCAGAATGTCTTGTATATGACAAACTTGGCATACTCGCCTTGGTCATCGAGACATTGGGTTGAAACCGAAACTATCAGCAATTCCAATAATTTATGATTATTATGATGCTAAATTCTAACAACATTTGGATTTTATGTGCACTACAAGTGACACAGGGAAGCTAATTTTAAGGCTTGCACACCTTAAAGTCTAAGCTGAACCACTCAGACTCCTTAAATGCATCAAGTTGAGATAAGTGGCTCTTCCCATCCATTGACTAGACTATTCAGGTATTCCATGGTTCTAAAAGACATATGTACATGATGGTCTTAAGTGTGCGCTTTATTCACACAAAACCATTGGCTCATTATCCTAACATCGATTTCAAGAAAATTGTATGGATAGCATTGCAGAATTCTCCTTGAGTGCCTTTCTCTATAGCCTCCGGATTGAAGTTTAGCAATTTGTCCTAATGTTTGGACTCAAAATGGTTTGGTAGAATCAAGCTCATTGCATTATCTTTACTCTGGAATTGCAAATTACCAACTTTACGTGGAGTCATGTAGTTTTACACGCTCATGACCAAACTGCATAATATTATTCCCCTCTGTCTTTGATACGTGGAAATCTACCAAGTATTTATTATCTGCGGTAATTCGGTTACACACCGATATCACCACCCCGACATACATCATTGGCCCCTCAACATATAGTTGGGATCTATGTGAGGAATAATTGTATTATCGTCAATACCTCAAGCCCCTCACGTGGGAAGTTATTCAAGGCCAGTATGTTGATTCAATGAGGAATATTTCCAGGCATTAGGGGGAGAATTCAAGTACCATAAAGAATGCCAGGAAATTAGTGGAATGTTAAACAAATTTCTGCCTCATATCCACATACTCAAAGAGCTGAACCATGCGTTCAGAAGTTTTGCAACATCTTGCAAATAACCTACCAGATTCATTTACTGACTATAAAGGTCTCACACAATCCTACAATCCTACAAAAGTACGCCTGAAAGAGTGGAGGTACCAACAAAATCCACTCCACTCCCCGTTCAAAGCAACAGGGGGAGATGTATGGCAGAAGTACATCAGGATTCAGCTTCTCGCAAGCAAGGATATCAAGGCTTGTGAATTAGTAAATGCAAGTCAACTTCACGTTGGCAGACACTTAATGGGTAGTATACACCCAGTGGATGGGAAACCTCCACAAACCCAGGTCATAGTGCACACAATGACCGGGTCATCGGAATACCCGACTCAGCCGCATTGGGAAATCGCGAGCAGTCACCATGGGTAACGATATTTCCATCAACTCTATATTGATATATAGATTTTGGAGAAACATATAACCAAAAGTCTACAATTGTCGACATACATTTCTCAACTAGATTGCAAAACCTTTCAAATGATTCAGATCCAAAGACCACGGCCATGGCAAAGTGTGAACAACACTCGGACTAAACTCAAGCAAAGGGTATAATCTAGGTAGAAATGATCTTGCTCAATAATGGGAAGGTATTCGTAAGCAATACCTACACCGGTTTTCTTCTGGAAATAGGATTGAGAACATAAAGGTGGTGAAACAGGGAGCAAGTATTGTAGCACAAGGGTTCACGCAGAGACCCAACTATTCTCCGGAGGTGGAATCTCTTTTCGATAACTTATGTCATTGGCAGCACAAAATCATCTATCTCTGTAGTTGATAGATGTAGTGATTACATATCCATGTGGATCACTAGATTCAGACATATATGATTGATTCCCGATGGAATCTCAATTCTGAATCGAAATACAAAATGCAACATATATTGTGTAAAAACAGTAAGTCACCATGTTGTCAGTACAACTGACGTAGTGAGATCCTTATACACAAGGATTACTCCTACAATGATGA
>NW_025252521.1:0-2041 GCF_018294505.1 Triticum aestivum | reverse complement strand
CGAGACTCAATCCATCGCCAAACAGAATCAATGGTGATGTACTTGACACTGGTCACCTCTTTTAATTCAACTCTGTACTCGGGTGCGGCTGGAAGCAGGGAAGACAGTTTCATTTCCCCGTGAAATATGTAGCTGTACCCCTCCATCGTGCTTGGATTAATGATGCCCTGATCTACTAGCTGATGCTCATTCACCATGTGATCAGCAATCACTTTAGAATGCTCCACCAAACCTCCCTTTTTGCTCGCCTTACTTAAATGCCCAAACTTTCTAAATGCCTGGATGATGCTGAGAATATAGACAATCCATATGGTAGCGCTGTAACTCTTGTTGCCACCGCTACCATTGATGATCAGCCATAGCACCAGAAAGATCTGCAACACTTGCTGCGCTAGCATCTTTTTCCTCTGTTCAATATCCTGAATACTGTAGACTGAGAGGGAGTCAGAGTGTACTTGGATGAGGAGGAGGATGGTGCCCCAGAGGACGAACGTCTGGTCGCGGAATGGACCAGCCTGCAGCAGACCGACGGTGTAGGGCGCCAGCACAGTGGATAGTGTGTACACCGTCCATATGAGGAGGCGGAAGAAGCCGTGACTGTACCGCCGGCGCAATGAGCCGAACCGCTCGAGGAGGATCCACGCCAAGGTGCTGAAGAGGACCAGAAGTTCTACGCGGAGCAGCCGAACTTCACTGCTGCCCAAGCGCTGGACTAACGTGGTGGTGGTGGTGGTGTTCTTGAGATCCATGGCTTCTCCGATGAACTGGCTCTACTCTAGATATGTGTCTCCAATTGGGTTATCCAACCCTGTTTTGGTTAGACACTCAATGGGCTATTCAAGTCTGGAGCGCCACTCAAGTCTTCAAAAATACTAGTCGTCTATATATGTTTGTCTCTACGGTAGGTGGGTTCTCCAAGCTGTCCTGGTCAATGGGCCTAAACTCCAGGGGTGAAGGGTATGTAAATCATACATTCCATCCCCTCATCATCCCCAAATAATTTTTGTTTTGATCAATACCAACAAGCCGACCTTCATTTGATTTGTTGATCAATACCATCTCCTAATCACAGCATTTGTTTATCATATGGTTGGTTTCACTGTAACCAAAGTTGGCATCATCTATAATCTTACCTACTAATAAACCAGCGATGGCTTCTGGTCGTACGTCGTCAGCAATTTTGCAAAAAAGCCCTTAAAGGTTTTAGTAATCAACCCGCAGTCTGACCGTAAGTGAAAAAACGTTTCGTACGCAGCCCAGACTCCGTCGTTAAAATTGCTGCCCACAGGAGAACGAGGGTTCCTCCGCCGCTGCGCCCCACCCCCTGCTCTGCGAGAACGACGGTCCCTCCGCCACCGCGCCTCCATCCCTTGCTCCGCGGTGCCCGTCCTCGCTCCCCGGCCCCCGAATGCACACAAGATCGACAGGATCCGCCGCATCCCTCACAATTTTTTTCCAGATCGAGATCGATGGGGATTGACAGGGGCGACAGCGATGGGGAGTTGGATCTGTGTGGCGGCGTGGTGGGAGCGCGGGGAGGGGCGCTGTGGTGGTGGAGGCGACCGGCGCCGTAGATAAGCGCTGGGGAGTTGCCGATGCAATGGCCGAGCGAAGGGGAGAGCCGTCGTGGTGGACGAGAATGACCACCATGGATTCCTCGCCCCAAGTCATGATCCAGTTGCTGCCGCTCTTCGAAGTCATCTGCTCCATCACATCGGCAACCTCACAGGTCACAGCCTCCCATCTGGAACCCTGATGTCGTTTTAGTTGCCGACACTATGCAACGGTCCTTTTTAGTGCAATGCTTGCTTAGCACTAATAGGTAGAACATTCATCAATCAAGCGCATGTACCAACATGATGGTAGATTTTTTATTGGCTCTTCTCTAATCTGCAAGTCATATATTGTGGCAGCGCTGGGTAGATTCTTATTGGCCCGTGTTGTGGTGAAAACATGCTGTGGCTGATCGCTTCATTTGCTAACATTGATATATGTATGCTGCTGATGGGTCCTGAACTCCTGATATACACTGCCTATTGCT
>NW_025252520.1:0-2041 GCF_018294505.1 Triticum aestivum | reverse complement strand
TACTTTCCTCCCACTCACTTCTTTCGAGAGAAACTTCTTCTCTAGAAAGGATCCATTGTTGGCAACGAATGTTTTGCCTTCGGATCTGTGATAGAAGGTGTACCCAACAGTTTCCTTTGGATATCCTATGAAGACACATTTCTCCGATTTGGGTTCGAGCTTATTAGGTTGAAGCTTTTTCACATAAGCATCGCAGCCCCAAACTTTAAGAAACGACAACTTTGGTTTCTTGCCAAACCACAGTTCATAAGGTGTCGTCTCAACGGATTTAGATGGTGCCCTATTTAACGTGAATGCAGCTGTCTCTAATGCATAACTCCAAAGCGATAGTGGTAGATCGGTAAGAGACATCATAGATCGCACCATATCTAATAAAGTACGGTTATGACGTTCGGACACACCATTATGCTGTGGTGTTCCATGTGGCATGAGTTTGTGAAACTATTCCACATTGTTTTAATTGAAGACCAAACTCGTAACTCAAATATTTTACCTCTGCGATCATATCGTAGAAACTTTTATTTTCTTGTCACAATGATTTTCCACTTCACTCTGAAATTCTTTGAACTGTTCAAATATTTCAGACTTATGTTTCATCAAGTAGATATCCCCATATCTGCTCAAATCATCTGTGAATGTCAGAAAATAATGATACCTTCTGCAAGCCTTAATATTCACCGGACCACATACATCAGTATGTATGATCTCCAATAAATCTGTTGCTTGCTTCATTGTTCCGGAGAACAGCGTTTTAGTCATTTTGCCCAAAAGGCATGGTTCGCAAGCATCAAGTGATTCATAATCAAGTGATCCAAAATCCCATCAGCATGAAATTTCTTCATGCGCTTTACACCAATATGACCTAAACGACAGTGCTACAAATAAGTTGCACTATCATTATTAACTTTGCATCTTTTGGTTTCAATATTATGATTATGTGTATCACTACGATCGAGATCCAATGAACTATTTTCATTGAGTGTGTAACCATATAAGGTTTTATTCATGTAAACAGAACAACAATTTGTTCTCTTACTTAAATGAATAACCGTATTACAATAAACATGATCAAATCATATTCATGCTCAACGCAAACACCAAATAACACTTATTTAGGTTTAACACTAATCCCGAAAGTATAGGGAGTGTGCGATGATGATCATATCAATCTTGGAACCACTTCCAACACACATCGTCACTTCACCCTTAACTAGTCTCTGTTTATTCTGCAACTCCCGTTTCGAGTTACTAATCTTAGCAACTGAACTAGTATCAAATACTGAGGGGTTGCTATAAACACTAGTAAAGTACACATCAATAACATGTATATCAAATATACTTATGTTCACTTTGACATCCTTATTATCTGCCAATCACTTGGGGTAGTTCCGCTTCCAGTGACCAGTCCCTTTGCAGTAGAAACACTTAGTCTCAGGCTTAGGACCAGCGTTGGGCTTCTTCACTTGAGCAGCAACTTGCTTGCCGTTCTTCTTGAAGTTCCCCTTCTTCCCTTTGCCCTTTTCTTGAAACTAGTGATCTTGTCAACCATCAACACTTGATGTTTCCTTGATTTCTACCTTCGTCAATTTCCGCATTACGAAGAGCTTGGGAATCGTTTTTGTTATCCCTTGCATATTATAGTTCATCACGAAGTTCTACTAACTTGGTGATGGTGACTAGAGAATTCTGTCAATCACTATCTTATCTGGAAGATTAACTCCCACTTGATTCAAGCGATTGTAGTACCCAGACAATCTGAGCACATGCTCACTAGTTGAGCGATTCTCCTCCATCTTTTAGCTATAGAACTTGTTGGAGATTTCATATCTCTCAACTCGGGTATTTGCTTGAAATATTAACTTCAACTCCTGGAACATCTCATATGGTCCATGACATTCAAAACGCCTTTGAAGTCCCGATTCTAAGCCGTTAAGCATGGTGCACTTAAACTATCAAGTAGTCATTATATTGAGCTAGCCAAACGTTCATAACGTCTGCATCTGCTCCTGCAATAGGTACGTCACCTAGCGGTGCATCAAGG
>NW_025252519.1:0-2041 GCF_018294505.1 Triticum aestivum | reverse complement strand
GTATCCACTTTCACTTGTCTATGAACTGATATAAGCAACCCAGAAGTCCTTTTCCATGGACACGGCTATTCGAATAGATGATGTTAACCCTGCAGGGGTGTACTTCTTCATACATGTTTCCACCACTTAGCGTCTGCACACGACATGTGCTCGGCAGACTTCAAGCGAAAGCCGACGTGGGTGTAGACCACGACCTACCTAAACACTCAAGTCTCTAGTCCAGGTTTATCGCCTATTCGGGTTCCATCCATGAGGAGATCCGGCCGGAGTTTCGCTCACAGCCCCAAACGATGTGAACAGGGTTCCCGAGATACCAAACGGGCATCCGGTACACCGTGCCACGTACCTACCGCATCACAGCCCACCCCTACGGTCAGCGCTGTCCACGGCCTCCAGTAAGCTACAAACACCAGAAACTACTTGCAACTCCTGGACAGAGGACAAGGGTGAATAAGAAGTCGAGCAGGGTCATATTTCAGGGCCCAATGTATGGTAGTAACTGAATCATGGATCACAAACACAGAACTCAGTTCCTGAGGACGGCTACAATGAGACAACCCACCATGTACTCCTACATGGCCTCTCACCGCTACCTTTACCAAATCGTGTTCACACACTTAGCTCACACACAGTAGGACATGTTCACATGCCTCTGATTCATCCCCGATGAATCAGACCTGACTCAACTCTAAGCAGTAGCAGGCATGACAAACAAGCATGAATGAGTAGGCACAACAGGGCTCAAACAACTCCTACTCATGCTAGTGGGTTTCATCTATTTACTGTGGCAATGACAGGTCATGCAAAGGATAAAGGGGTTCAACTACCGCAGCATGTAACAGTTGAATCGGTGTTGTCCTAATGCAGTAAAAGAGAGCAGGAGCGAGAGGGTAGGATTGTATCGGAATGAACAAGGGGGTTTTGCTTGCCTGGCACTTCTGAAGATAACATTGGGTCTTCATCAGTGTCAACGATCACATCATCGGTATCACGTCTATCGAGAGGGGACAAATATCGGCAACACAGAAAGGAACACAATCAATGCAATGCACAACATGATGCATGATCATGACATGGCAAAATGAATGTGTTTTGGGCTAATGCAACTAGCAACAGATTAAATGAAGTTGGGTTGAATATAAAATTCAAATTCAAACTCCATATGTGATTATTCAAATGCCATTTATATGATTTGTGCTAAACAGCATCTATAAGTTGTTCTAACATGCATGAAAATGGTACAGATGGATTCCTTGAATTTTTCTGATAATTTTTCATATATAATTTATTAAATTTGGAGTTACGGTTAATTTTCTATGATTTATTGAAGTTTTAGCTATTTTCTGGAATTTTCTGATTATTTAGAATTAAAATAATTCCAGAAAATGAATTATGGCGTCAGCATGTCATCACCTTGACGTCAGCAGGTCAACAGGGCGCCTCTAGGTCAAACCTGACCTATGGGACCCACATGTCAGCTGCACAGTGATTTAACAGAGTTTAATTAACTTAACTAAATGGTTAGCCGGGTTAATTAAAGGGTAGGGCCCACCTGTCAGTGAGTCAGTGGGTTAGCTAAAATTTAATTAGCATCTAAACTAAATTAGCAGGGCCCCGGGCCCACATGTAAATGACCCAGGGGGGGTCAAACCCCTGGTCAACAGGGCCTAACATGCCGGCGGTTCGTCGCCGGTGGCAACAGGCGCGGCGGAGGGCTCGGGTTCGCTCCTCCGGCGTCCAAATGGACGGAGGAGAGCGGCTACGGGGAGCTGGAGCTCACCCGCGCCCGTTTCATCAAGCAGCAGCAGCTAGGGCGGCCGGAGACGACGGCCCCGAGCTTGGCAGCGGCGGCCGGAGCTCGGGCGTGCTCGGGTTCGGCGTTACACGGCACGGCGAGGTCAGCTGAGGGTCCCTACGGATTACTGGGGTCGTCAGGAGCACTCGAAGGCAACGAGCGCAGGTGGAGGACCCCGGGAGCACGAAGCTCACCGGCCATGGCGGACGGCGGCTTCGGGTGCTTGTGGGGCGGCGGCTACAGGGT
>NW_025252518.1:0-2041 GCF_018294505.1 Triticum aestivum | reverse complement strand
GATGTCGAAACCTTGTGTAAACCCTAGAATGGTATGTGGCACCCCAGCTCAGAGCAACCGGTTCCTTGCATTGCCAACCCAAAGATCAAGTCTTCTGGCAACACACAACATCTTGGTAAAGAAAACAATCGCTTTATTGATGCTAGCGGAGACATAGTGCGATATTACATCAAGAAGCGAGGCCAAGCGGCACACACGGTGCGGCTGAACAATATGCACATTATTTATTGAACATAAAGGGGCCTCGATCACGACAACTACGTGATAGCGGAACAACGACGAAGTGGGACTCCATAGCACAGGGACACCGATGTGGACACAATCTAGACACGGCAGCACTCCGATCCGGTTAGACTTTCCTAAAATCTGGCATAACACGCCAGGTCAGTACATTGAATGTACTTGCAAGCTCACAACAAGCATAAAAATAATGACCAACAATATCATGACATTTAATCAAGTTGAATGCAAATAACAACATGCTGCTCATGCCATGCAACCAAACTTATGCACTGAGTCCCTCAGACTCTCTTACCAATTGGTTACCTCGTAACCAAACGGTGATCATTCATGGATCACAAACAAACCCACACTTGGGCCAACGGGTTACCTCGTAACCAAACGGTGATCATTCACGGATCACAAACGAAACCACACTTGGTTCCCACAACGGCCAGTCTCACTTACATCATCAACACTCAACCAGTGCCATGCAAATAACTTAGTGTGCAAGATTACTTTATACAAGTTGATCCATGGTGTGACCTACTTACGAGTTGTGTCCATAACCGAGGACGCGGCTATCGATAGATTAAATACACGCTGCAGAGGTAGCACACTATACCCACACCACGAAACCCATGGCCTCGCACTCCCATTCGGGTGGACGAACGGCATTCCGACAGAACTCCCCCATTGCCATGACACTCTCTCGGCCACTCCGACTAACTCTCCACTGGGCTAAGTCATGGGTGGCCTCATGCCTACCAAAGGCATCAACGACCACCATCGTGGCAAAACCCAAATGAACCCAAACGGGGACAAGGTACCATCTCAACAACAACAACAACAACAACTACTACTACTACTACAACAACAACAACAACAACAACAACAACAACAACAACAACAACAACAACAACAACAACAACAACAACAACAACAACAACAACAACAACAACAACAACAACAACAACAACAACAACAACAACAACAACAACAAAAACAACAACAACAACAACGGGCACACAAGGTTATGTTTGCTTACCGGGTCAGGGTACCCCACGCCCATAACCTTCCCTCGTTGGAGGCACCGACCAGAGGCATGACAATAGACTGACTAAAGGCCTTCCCATAAAGGAAAATGTGGTTGCACTGGGAAAACTCGATTCAGTGGAATAATGACCCGATCAACTTAAGTTCAAGTTCAATTAACATCAGGTTTAACTTGAAATAAAAATGCTCGAGTCACCATATGACATGATCATGCAACCATACGACATGCATCACATATCACTTAGAATAAACAGATCAACCTCATCAAATGTTCTTCTTGCACAAATCATCACTAAACTTTACTGATTCTTTCTCACTGGTTATTAGCACTCATCATTTTTAGTTTATCATATACCATATGAAATCCATCATTCACATACGAAAATAATACAGATGCTAGTCATACCATACCCATAGCAAAATCACATAGTCAAACAACTCATGCTAGATCACACTAGTCTAAGTACTCACTTCTGTAAACTAAGCATTTTACTCATGACAAAATAACTAACACAAGCATTATTCATTAAATAATTATATGCAAGAAATAACTTATTTTCAAGTTGGAAAATCATGGATATTGCAAAGACAACATGAAAATGTTGGTGTGGCTTGCCTTAGTTCAGAGGAACTTCACACTCCTCTTGGATCTCTTCAAGACAAGCTTCTCCTTCTGAAAAAATTCAAATGACAAAAAGAAAACATCAAGAAAACTTCTGAAAATTACCAAAAAATCTAGACAGCAGAGAAAATTCTCATCTTTGGT
>NW_025252517.1:0-2041 GCF_018294505.1 Triticum aestivum | reverse complement strand
GGGGGTTGTACGTTTCACTAGTGGCATCTGTCGAGAAAAATAGCAAATGGTGGGTGAACAAATTACTGTTGGGCAACTGATAGAACTTTAAATACTCATGATGATATCCAAGCAATGATTGTTATATAGGCATCACGTCCAAGATTAGTAGACCGACTCCTGCCTACATCTACTACTATTACTCCACACATCGACCGCTATCCAGCATGCATCTAGTGTATTAAGTTCATGGAGAAACAGAGTAATGCAATAAGAATGTTGACATGATGTAGACAAGTTCTATCTATGTAGAGATCAACCCCATCGTTTTATCCTTAGTAGCAACGATACATACGTGTCGGATCCCTTTCTGTCATTGGGATCAAGCACTGTAAGATCGAACCCGCTACAAAGCACATTTTCCCATTGCAAGATAAATAGATCAAGTTGGCCAAACAAAACCCAAATATTGGAGAAGAAATACGACGCTATAAGAGATCATGCATAAAAGAGATCAAAGAAACTCAAATACTTTCATGGATATAAAAAGATAGATCTGATCATAAACTCAAGGTTCATCGATCCCAACAAACACACTGCAAAAGAGTTACATCATATGGATCTCCAAGAAGCCATCTAGCTACTAACTACGGACCCGAAGGTCTACAAAGAACTACTCACGCATCATCAGAGAGGCATCCAATGGAGGTGGTGAACCCCATCCGAGATGGTGTCTAGATTGTATCTGGTGGTTCTGGACTCTGCGGCGGCTGGATGAATATTTCGTCGACTCCTCTAGGGCTCAGGAAATGTTGGGTTATTTATAGAGCAAAGAGGTGGTCCAGGGGGCACCCGAGGTGGGCACAACCCACCAGAACGCGCCTGGGCCTCCTGGCGCGCCCTAGTGGGTTGTGCCTCCCTCGGGGCACCCCCAAGCGCAGCCAGGGCCCGTTGTGTTCCTTTTGGCACATAAAAATTTTCCGTAAAGTTTCGTGGCATTTTGACTCCGTCTGATATTGATTTTCTGCGATGCAAAAAACATGGAAAAAACGACAACTGACACTTGGCACTAAGTCAATAGGTTAGTACCAAAAAATGATATAAAATGACTATAAAATGATTATAGAACATCCAAGATTGATAATATAACAGCATGGAACAATCAAAAAATATAGATACGTTGGAGACGTATCACATAGCACCCACTGAAATAGAAGACATAGATGTTACTATTAAGCTTGCTAATAGAGACATCATCACACCACTTGGGATTGTAAGAGATGTTGAAGTCTTGTGTGGGAAAATAAAATAGGGATTTCTAATTTTCTGCCCCCGGTTTCTTAGTTGTGCTCACTTTTCCCCATTCATTAACTTTTTCCTCACTTTTGCCCATGTCTCGGGTTTTTTGCTTTCACATTTTCCTCACTTTTCCCCTGAAAAATTGCTCAAAAAGGACGAAAAAAACACAAATGGGGAAAAGTGAGCACAACTAAGAAACTGGGGGCATAGATTAAAAATCCCAATAAAATACCCCACTGATTTTCTAGTTCTTGGCTCCCCACAAGATGACTTTTGTCCCATTATCTTTGGTAGACCTTTCTTGAACATCGCTAATACTAAAATAATTGTGAGAAACAAACTGTCGGTGTTTGTTTTGGTGATGAGTCTCATAAGTTTAATTTTTTAAAGTTTAGTAGAAAGCATCACAAGAAAGAATTGCCTAGTAAGGATGAAATAATTGGTCTTGCTTCTATTGCCGTGCCTCCTACTGATCCACTAGAACAATATTTGCTAGACCATGAAAATAATATGCATATGCATGAAAGAAATGAGATAGATAAAATTTTGTTTGAACAACGACCTCTGCTTAAACATAATTTTCCTATTGAAACTCTAGGAGGTCCTCCTCCACCTAAAGGTGGTCCTATGTTTGAATTAAAACAATTGCCAGACACTTTGAAATATGCTTATCTTGATGAAAAAAAGATATATCATGTTATTATTAGTGCTAACCTTTCAGAACATGAAGAAGAAACATTATTGGAGGTTCTGAAGAAGCACC
>NW_025252516.1:0-2041 GCF_018294505.1 Triticum aestivum | reverse complement strand
GTCCTAGTTTGGTGCCAATAGAAGGAAGGAAGGCAGTACAATTGGATGGATTTAAGAATACTAGGAAGTTGGAATAATGATCAGTTGCCCGATGATAAGTTCAAGGACTACAAGTGATGAGATGGGCCATAACCTACAGGCCCCAGGACCTGCCAAGAAGCAAGCACATTCCTGCTGAAGGAAAAACCCTGGAAGAAGGAGTTACGTTTATCAACCGACGATTTTATAGGAGTTTTACGAAAAACCTGAGAGTTGTGAAGGAACGACGGATGTTTGTTTGGCTTGCAGAATCGATGGATTTATCCGAACCTTGGTTTGTCGTCAAGAGAAATTCTGCAATGCTTGTGAGGATGACCGAGTGTTAGAATGCGAGATTCGCTAAACCATATACAAAGTAATGATTTGGTTGCGGGATGGATTGATCACCATACCGACTTACTCTTGTTACGCCTTGCTATATGGGATGGTAAATATGAGTGACTTACCTATACTAGAGAGATGACGATATTAAACCTTGTTTAAACCATAGAATGGTATAATCATTTTCCCTTGTACAAAGCAGCTGTTGCCAATCGTAGGACATACAGTGAGAAAGAAGCCTAGACCCATTCCATGCAGGAGAAACCATAAATGGATGACTACCATGAGATGTCGATAGTTGTTTAGTTTTGGCGCCAGACCCATCAGCTAAGAAGACCCAATCTTAGAATAACCTTACCAAGATGAAAGGACATAAGTATTGTGGTAAAGGTTATGCCGCTACCAGAAGATCCCAGAGAAGGAATTATCCTGAAGATCTGAGAAGACAAACACTGTTAACAATATGGATGAAGTATATGAGTTTTGATGGAACTGTAACCATGCTTCTAAGGGTGGTAGCACCCAGACCCCCTCCTGTGACAATTGATGGATTTCGAGGAGACCCCCAAACCCTAACCTTTTCTTGCTAGCCTCTCCGAATCTCGAGGACGAGATTCATTTTAAGGGTGGTAGGTTTGTAACATCCCAAAATTCTAAATTTTGGAATGTTATATTAAATAAATAGTTTGTTTGATTGACTGAAAGTGAGTGAATTTGAATCCTTTTGAAAGTTAAATGAGAGGGAATAAAATGACTTTCCCAAAACTTTCACTTTGCTTCCTGATCTTCATGAATTCAAATACTTTTCATCACAAAACCCCGGAGAGAAAATGACATGTCTTCTTCCATTTATTTAAATGAAAAGTGGTGTTCAAAATATTTGAATTTCATTTGAAAATATTTCAAATTCTGAAACTTTATGCAACTCAATGATTTTCACGAGAGAAGATAAAATGACTTCTTCAAAATATATGAAATATGAGTTGGAAGTTAAAAGGATAAGTTCAAAGTCCTTTTGGAAATTATTTTTCAATTTGGAGTTATTTGGGTTTTATTCAAATTATTTTTCTCCAAAAACAAAATACATGGAAAATAGGGTAACATGATTCCCTACATCAGAAAATTGGAGATAAATAAATTTGAGGTCATTTTGGTATTCTTAAAATGATGTTTATTTGATTATAGTAGGGCAGTAGCACTCTTTGAATTATCTGAATTTGTGTGAATTTTATTTAATGCTAGGAAAATGTTCACGTTGTAGACAATCTTTTTCTGAAAATTTTGATATATTATATGCCTATAGTTTGTTTTTATTTCATTATCATTTTATTATTTCTTTTGTCTGCTAAACGTTTAAAAAAAGGAAAACACTTCCCTCCGACTGGGCCGGCCCAGCTCCCAGGCCAGGCCGCGGCCCAGCCCACCACCTCGTCGCCCCCGAGCTCGGGACGAAGTCCCGAGCCATCACGCCAGCGCCGCCGTCGTGCTCCGCCCGGCCTCTCCCGCTGCCTCGACCCCGCCCCCTCCTCCATGCCTCCCACGCCTATAAATAGCGCCGCCTGGAGCCCCACCTCGCCTCCTCTCGCTTCGTGCCGCCCGCACCGCCATAGCCGCCGCTCGCCGCTGCCGCGCCGCCTAGCTCGCGCCGCCGTTCCCCGCGCCTCGCCCTGCCCGCGCACCG
>NW_025252515.1:0-2041 GCF_018294505.1 Triticum aestivum | reverse complement strand
AGGGGTGCAAGCGCCAAGGAACAACTACACCATCCGCGAGGGAAGCACGGAAGGGAAGACGGAAGAAACAGAGCTGCTACATGCTACAGCCACCGGACGACCGGTCGGGACCGGACGTCCGACGCCTGGAAGCCGCACCAGCCAGAAGGCCCAGCCAACGCCAGCTACAACACCTCCCAGCGAGCAGACGTCCGGCCCCCAGCGGACGACCGGTAATATTAACGGAAGTCCGAAGATACCGGACGACCGGTGTCCCTTCACAGAACAATTTCAGCGGACGTCCGACGACTAGCGGACGACCGGTCCCTCCTGAGCCACCGGACGACCGGTACCCACCGGACGACCGGTACCTGCCTGTGCGCAGCTGCGGGCCTTTGGCCTTGTATCCCTCTCCCACTTACCCCTTCGTGGCTTAGACTATAAATAGACCACCTCCACCTCCTTTCTAGGGTTAGCAAATATGATAGCTCATTCTTAGGTGAGCTTTGCTCCTACCTCTACTCTTGAGAGACAGAGAGAGAGACTACCACTCCCATGGAGTTCAAGACCTCCATGTGAGAAGATCCCGCGGGATTCAAGACCCCCTTCGTGGGAAGATCCTTCTAGGATTCAAGCCCTCATCTCCTTCATAGGATTTGGGATGAACTCTAGCTTGTATCTTTCTCTTTGTTGTTCATGTACCTTGTGATCTTATGTGTTTGATTGTCTAGTGGATGTGTGATTGGACTTGTTCTTGAGTGTTTCTCCTTGTGGTTTCTCTCCGTTCTTCCCTGTGTTCATCGTGTTCTTCGAGGGATCCCACTCCAAACGTGAAAGATCGGGCTACACCAGGTTAGCCCCGTATCATATGGTATCAGAGCCAGGTTGATCACGTATTTGGAGTCCCTCCCACCGTTTTCTAGCCTTGTTTTGTTGTGTTCTTCCCTAAAATTCGAAAATCCCCACCAAAAATAGCCCCAAATTTTTTTGTGATTTGTTGGTTTGATGATGTTTTGTTGATTTTGATCCATGGATTTGCTTGGTTTCAAGTGGATCTAGCATTTCCCCAAGTTTCCCCATCTTTCATCCACGAAATCCCGTGAATTTTGACTACGAAATCTCCATTTTCCATCCAAAATCGCGTCCCGGAGCTCAAATCCCGCGTTGACCCCGACCCACCGGACGACCGCCACTTTACCGGACGTCCGGAGCCCGAGGAACCACCGGACATCCGCTACTTACCGGATGTCCGGCATCCCATTCCAGAACGAAATTAGCGGATTTCCGAGCTCACCGGACGTCCGGCCACCGGACATCCGTCCATTTCCGGACGTCCGCTACCTGTACATATCAACTTTGGCTGATTCTTGTTTCATCCATAACTAATTCATCCGAACTCCGATTTTGACGTTCTTTAGCTCGTTTTGAAGCTCTTGACATCCCCCTTCCCACAAAAATACCACCAACATCATTTGAATCCATCAAATTTTGTGAAGTTTGGCAAGTTTGCCTAGGCCCTCCACCATATCATCTGCATAGCCACCACCGACTTCCGCAACCTAACCCATTTTGTTCACCATAGCATTAGTGGTTGCTTGAGTAGTGATTCAAGTCTCCTAAGGTGTTTCGGCTACTTAGGGACGATTGTTTCTTCATCAACCATCACCATATCTTCCGCATAAGTGTGCCCACCATACACTTCCGCCACCCCCAAACTTAACCCAATTTTGTTTGAGTTGTGGCTTGTGTCTCCTAAGGTGTTTCGGCTACTTAGGGACGACAACTTCAACTCCGACACGTGTGTAGCCCATCATCCCACTTCCGCATTGCCAAGTGCAAACCACCACCGCTTTCCGCTACTACCATTTGACTTTTGCCTTTGGAGATTTTGAGTTTGCGGTTTTTCCGTTTCCTAGGGTGTTTCGGCTAACTAGGAACGGGTCGACATCGGCAACACCGCCTCTCATCATCACCAACGACGGTAACCTCGACGACACCATTGTATATTTCCATTGCAATTGCATTGTTAACCTCTAGCCCATTTTGCGTTACTTGCCTATCG
>NW_025252514.1:0-2041 GCF_018294505.1 Triticum aestivum | reverse complement strand
GTTTTTGGGTAAAGATTTGATGGATTTTGGAATAAGGAGTGGCAAGAACCTAAACTTGGGGATGCCCAAGGCACCCCAAGGTAAAATTCAAGGACAACCAAAAGCCTAATGTTGCGGATGCCCCGGAAGGCATCCCCTCTTTCGTCTTCATCTATCGGTAACTTTAATTGAGGCTATATTTTTATTCACCACATGATATGTGTTTTGCTTGGAGCATATTGTATGATTTGAGTCTTTGCCTTTTAGTTTACCACAATCAACCTTGCTGTACACACCTTTTGGGAGAGACACACATATATCGGAATTTATTAGAATACTCTATGTGCTTCACTTATATCTTTTAAGCTAGACAATATTACTCTAGTGCTTCACTTATATCTTTTTAGAGCACGGTGGTGGTTTTATTTTATAGAAATTTTTGATCTCTCATGCTTAACTTATATTATTTTGAGAGTCTTTTATAACAGCATGGTAATTTGCTTTGGTTATAGAGTTAGTCCTAATATGATGAGCATCCAAGATGGGTATAATAAAAGCTTTCATACAAAGTGCATTGAATACTATGAGAAGTTTGATTCTTTATGATTGTTTTGAGATATGAAGATGGTGATATTATCCCGGGCATAGAGATGAAGTTTTATTAATCAATGCAAGGCAGAGTTCAATTCACATGTTGTTGTGTTGCTAAACGTACTATATTTGTAGATAATATTTTTACATTTTATTGTCGCTATCGTGTGAGACTAAACATTTAAATGCGTGTCCAACTATCATTGGTACTATTTTGTGAGAGGAAATGCTATAAGTATGTGCAACTATTATTGTCATGCAATGTTTGTGTGAAAGTAATAATTTTGCTGTGTTAGTATGTATCAGTTTGTATTTTTTGCGACGTTGATGTTTGCACTGTTTCTGGTACGTAATGATGTTGTTTGTATTCACGGCGGTCATAATTTTAAAAAGAAAACTCCCCGCCATCCTGAGTTGGTGCCAACAACATGGCAGGGTGGTGCGGCGGCAACGGCATGGTAGCAGAAGGCATCAATCTTATGAGGGAACGACGAGGCGGTAATTTAAGTCGGTCCGAGCGTCGCTTAACAAGCGAGGTGGGACTAAATGAACGGGCAGAAGCTGCAGTCGTGGCTGCGCAGGCCTTTGGGCGCACCGCGTTGGTCGGCCCACTAAATGCGCGAGTGGGGGAGGGCACCGTTTGTACGTCGACCCATCAACGACGCGCGTCGGGCATGTGGGCCGGCCCTTTAAGGTCGTCTCGGGTGCGGGAAGGGACGCTGGAGCGGTGCGCTGCATAGTTTTAGTCCCACCTCGCGCGTGGAGGGACGCGACGACCGGTTTATATACCCGCGTTGCAACCCTTCTAACAAGCTCACTACACAAAACTACTATGACGGCCCTGTTGGTCGCTGTCGTTGGGCCGCTTGGCGGCCGAAAGGCCATCCCTTTCGCCTTTGGGCTAGATCGGGACAGTTCTAGTAAAGTCACTATGCGCTCCCGACCACAGCTGGGGTCCTTTTCTAAAATACGTTATTTTTTGACATAGATTATAATTTTTTTATATTAAACACTCGACAAAAGTCATGACAGCAGTAATACATTAATAAAAATATATCATATTTCACGCTTAATAATGAAAATGATGAATGAGATGAACCCATATAAGAAAGAATTTTAAAGTGCCATGTCTCATATCCTTTAACAAAGTAGCATAATGAATAGACTTAAAGTGCCATGTCGCATTACAATCCAACGAAGTGATAAGTATCCAACAACGGCAGGGAAACCTTCTGCGGGACTAAAACCCTACCGATGCTAATACCTATTCCTTCTCCATGATTTTAACAATTTTCATCTTCACCTTCTCTAATGTGTTCACCTCTGAAAAAATAATTTCCGCGACAATACGTGGCCTTGATGCATTAATCTCTTCCTGGTCAAATTCATATGTCCAGCGATCTCCGTCCCAGTGTTCTATGCACCACATCACAAAAAGTCCACATGACACTCTGCAATAAACACATGCGAT
>NW_025252513.1:0-2041 GCF_018294505.1 Triticum aestivum | reverse complement strand
GCAGCAAAGAAGGTCGTATGCCCTCTAGGATTGGAGGTGGAGAAGATACATGCATGCCCTAATGACTGCATCCTCTACCGCGGTGCATACAAGGATCTGAACACATGCCCGGTATGCGGTGCGTTGCGGTATAAGATCAGACGAGATGACCCTGGTGATGTTGACGGCGAGCCCCCCAGGAAGAGGGTTCTTGCGAAGGTGATGTGGTATGCTCCTATAATACCACGGTTGAAACGTCTGTTCAGAAACGAAGAGCATGCCAAGTTGATGCGATGGCACAGTGAGGACCGGAAGAAAGACGGGAAGTTGAGAGCACCCGCTGATGGGTCGCAGTGGAGAAAAATCGAGAGAAAGTACTGGGATGAGTTTGCAAAGGACCCAAGGAATGTATGGTTTGCTTTAAGCGCGGATGGCATTAATCCTTTCGGGGAGCAGAGCAGCAATCACAACACCTGGCCCGTGACTCTATGTATGTATAACCTTCCTCCTTCGATGTGCATGAAGCGGAAGTTTATTATGATGCCAGTTCTCATCCAAGGCCCTAAGCAACCCGGCAACGACATTGATGTGTACCTAAGGCCATTAGTTGAAGAACTTTTACAGCTGTGGAATGGAAACGGTGTACGTACGTGGGATGAGCACAGACAAGAGGAATTTAACCTAAAGGTGTTGCTGTTCGTGACCATCAACGATTGGCCCGCTCTCAGTAACCTTTCAGGACAGACAAACAAAGGATACCACGCATGCACACACTGCTTAGATGACACTGAAAGTATATACCTGGACAAATGCAGGAAGAATTTGTACCTGGGCCATCGTCCATTTCTTCCGACCAACCATCAATGTCGAAAGAAAGGCAAGCATTTCAAAGGCGAGGTAGATCACCGGAAGAAGCCCGCCATGCGTACCGGTGATCACGTACTTGCTATGGTCAATGATTTACACGTAATCTTTGGAAAGGGTCCCGGCGGACTAGCTGTTCCGAATGACGCTGAGGGACATGCAGCCATGTGGAAGAAGAAATCTATATTTTGGGACCTACCCTACTGGAAAGACCTAGAGGTCCGCTCTTCAATTGACATGATGCACGTGACGAAGAACCTTTGCGTGAACCTGCTAGGCTTCTTGGGCGTGTATGGGAAGGCAAAAGATACACCTGAGGCACGGGAGGACCTGCAATGTTTGCACAAAAAAGACGGCATGCCTCCGAAGCAGTATAAAGGTCCCGCCAGCTACGCTCTTACAAAAGAAGAGAAAGAAATCTTCTTTGAATGCCTGCTCAGTATGAAGGTCACGACTGGCTTCTCATCGAATATAAAGGGAATAATAAATATGCCAGAGAAAAAGTTTCAGAACCTAAAGTCTCATGACTACCACGTGATTATGACGCAACTGCTTCCGGTTGCATTGAGGGTGCTTCTACCGGAAAACGTCCGATTAGCCATTGTGAAGCTATGTGCATTCCTCAATGCAATCTCTCAGAAGGTGATCAATCCAGAAATCGTACCAAGGCTAAGGAGTGATGTGGCACAATGTCTTGTCAGTTTCGAGCTGGTGTTCCCACCATCCTTCTTCAATATCATGACGCACGTCCTAGTTCATCTAGTCGACGAGATTGTCATCCTGGGGCCCGTATTTCTACACAATATGTTCCCCTTTGAGAGGTTCATGGGAGTCCTAAAGAAATATGTCCGTAACCGCGCTAGGCCAGAAGGAAGCATCTCCATGGGCCATCAAACAGAGGATGTTATCGGGTTTTGTGTTGACTTCATTCCTGGCCTTAAGAAGATAGGTCTCCCTAAATCGCGGTATGAGGGGAGACTGACTGGAAAAGGCACTCTTGGAAGTGACTCAATAATATGTAGGGACGAATATTCTTGGTCCCAAGAACACTACACAGTTCTACAGAACTCTACCTTGGTGACCCCATATGTCGATGAACACAAGAACAGTCTGCGCTCCAAACACCCGGAGCAGTGCGACGACTGGATTACATGTGAACACATCATGACTTTCAGTAGTTGGTTGGAAACACGTCTCA
>NW_025252512.1:0-2041 GCF_018294505.1 Triticum aestivum | reverse complement strand
ATATTAATTAACACTCGTCTTTCTTCTTTTTTCTAGCCCTCCGGATCGAGCACAACTTCGATAAAGAGACGAGGCCCGAAGAGAAAGTTGTGCTCGGATGAAAGGTTTGAGATCACAGCAATCGCGCGCGACGGCCAACCGATTGAACCCATCCGGACAAAGGATGCATTTGCTGCTCAGTGCGGGGTTCTAGTTAGGGACAAGATCCCGATCAGCATCCACCAATGGTATAAGCCTAAGAAGGAAGACCCTGAGGTGTCTTATGTCAATGATATGCAGAAAGATGATCTTTGGACTGAGCTGAAGGCAAATTTCACCCTACCGCCAGAGGAGGATCCGGAGAAGCCAGTTAAAGAGCAATTAATCAAGTCTCATGCTCTCAAGAAGATGGCAGGCCTATTCAGGAGGTGGAAGAATGAGCTGAAAACGTTTGTCGACAAAGAAGAGACACCAGAATTCATCGGCCGGTATGAGAAGATCAGAGATCACTGGCCCGCATTTGTGGCCCACAAGACATCGGAAAAGAGTAAGAAGATGTCAGCGACAAACAAGAAGAATGCTGCGAAGAAGTAGCTTCACCATCGCACGGGTTCAGGTGGCTACCTCAAAGCCCGGCCTAAGTGGGCCAAGGCTGAGAATGATCTGCTTGAAAAAGGGATCGAACCACAGACAATGAACTGGACAGACCGTTGTCGGACTTGCTTCTTCGGGGTTGGCGGAAAATTGGACCCTGTATCAGGGAGGTGCGTTTGGACGAACGAGCTTTTGAGAATACCAGTCAAGAAGATTCAGCAATATATCGATGCAGCGCAGGAAAGGAAGTTTGTTCCAGAGAGAGAGAACGACGATCTCACAATGGCCCTCGAGAATCCTGAGCACCCTGGACGGACACGAGGCACGCCAGGCTCCGTTCCGTGGAAGGCTGGTTTTCCGGACGCAGGCGGTTACAAAAGCCAGGAGAGGAGGAAAAAAATGGAGCACACACTAATTCAGAAGCTGCACGAAAGGGTTCAAGCGCTAGAGTAACGAGACGGCAATCGACATGCCGAAACTACCCCCGAAGCTACCCCGCCATCTCTGCGGAGAAGCAGCGTGGCTTCCACCGAGCTGCTTTAGCCGGAGCATGTCTTGACAGCTCCTGCTAGCTACACCGTGGATGCTATGACGGGGTCTCAACATTGCCACCTTATGGCGCAATGGCAGAACTTCAAAGTCAAGGCGGCTGTTGGCTCTGTTTTACCTCCTGTACCCAGCGCAACCTACCACTGCCGGCCGATTCCAGAAGGATATGCTAGGGTGATGGTGGATGAAATAACGGAGGGATTTGAGGACCTCCAACTTGACCACCCTACCGGTGAAGGGGAGACTTGGCTGGGTTTAGCTCTCAAGACTCCGTGCCTATGGCGGAAGGAGCTCATTAACCTTCCGAACTGGACGCCTCCGGCGAGTAAGGGCACTCCGCCGCCGCCTCCTCCTCCGGCGACTGATCAGGGCACTCAGCCTCCTTCTCCGGCGCGTGGCGGCACTCCGCCTCCTCCTCCGCCTCCTCATCCGCCGAGTGATCAGGGCAGTCAGCCTCCTTCTCCGGCGCATGGCGGCACTACGCCTCCTTCTCCGCCTGCGCCGGTGTGCCAGAGCAGCCAGCCTCCTCCTTCTCCGCCTCGTCAGCAACGGCGGAAGAGACCCGCCGCCGCTCCGGCTGCTCCGGCGCGTCGTAGTCCTTCTCCTCCGCCTCGTAAGCAAGGAAAGAAGACAGCCGCAGCCGCTCCGTCTGCTCTGCCGGCGTCTAGCAGTACAGCTGCCAGAGGCGGGAGGCAATACAAATTCGGTCCTTCTCTGAAGACTCCAGAGAAGTTACCATACGAGAGGACCGAGGAGGAGAACGCGAAGATCGTGCGAGCCGAAGTGAAGAACTTCTTTGAACGGGTGAAAGCAAAGAAACATCCACCTCCGGAGGAGAAGGTAGATCCGGTGAAAGAGAAGCGCACTCTGGATGCCCTGACAAAACCACCAAAGTCTCCGCCGAAAGGCAACTATGAGC
>NW_025252511.1:0-2041 GCF_018294505.1 Triticum aestivum | reverse complement strand
AAATTTGCTACTGTCCTACAAACCTGTGCACTTACAGGCCCAACAACGTCTACAAGAAGAAGGTTGTGTAGTAGACATCAGACGCCTCAACTACGGGATCATCTCTCTCATCCCAAAGGTTCCTGGGGCATCCGACATGCGTCAATTTCGACCGATCACGGTCATTAACGTGATCTTCCGGATTCTGGCTAAAGGGTACGCCAATAGGGTGACCCTGTTGGCCGACCGTGTGACGCATCCCAACCAGTCGGCTTTCATTAAGGGCCGTTATATCCTGGATGGGGTCCTAGTCCTTCATGAAATCCTCCATGAGGTCCGCTCCAAAAACCTCATTGCTGTTTTTTTTGAATATTGACTTCCATAAGGCTTATGACACGGTTAGCTGGCCCTTCCTTGAGGGGAGGGGAGGGGAGGAGAGGAGGGAGGAGGAGGTTCCCGAAGAGGAGGAGGTCGCCGGAGAGGAGGAGGAGGTCGCCGGAGAGGAGGAGGAGGTCGCCAGAGACGAGAAGGAGGTCGCCGGAGAGGAGGAGAAGGAGTGGAGGAGAGGAGAGGAGGAGATGGAGTGGAGGAGAGGAGAGGAGATGGAGTGGAGGAGAGGTGGAGTGGAGGAGGTGCGCCCAGCCATATATACGACATAGTAATGGCGCACCGTGGGCAGGTGCGCCACTACTAACTTTTTTTTTATTTTTTTGACTTATTTTGAATTTTGAAGGCGGGGAAGATACTGATGGCGCACCATGGGCCGGTGCGCCATTAGTAACTTTTATTTTTTATTTTTTTGACTTATTTTGAATTTTGAAGGCGGGAAGATACTAATGGCGCACCATGGGCAGGTGCGCCATTAGTAACTTTTTTATTTTTATTTTTTTGACTTATTTTAAAGTTTGAAGGAGGGAAGATACTAATGGCGCACCATGGGCAGGTGCGCCATTAGTGAGTTTGAATTTTTTTGCCTCTCCAGATCTTAAAAGCCCCGTATCTTTTTTTCTGTTAGGTTTTTGAGGATTTTGAAAATGTTTAACGGGGTCAAGTCAATCACATCATTCTCCTAATGATGTGATCTCGTTAATCAAATGACAACTCTTTTGTCCATGGTTAGGAAACATAACCATCTTTGATAAACGAGCTAGTCAAGTAGAGGCATACTAGTGACACTATATTTGTCTATGTATTCACACATGTATTATGTTTCCGGTTAATACAATTCTAGCATGAATAATAAAAATTTATCATGATATAAGGAAATAAATAATAACTTTATTATTGCCTCTAGGGCATATTTCCTTCAGGAGGGCGCCCCCCCTACTGGGCATGCCCCCTGTCTCGTGGGCCCGTCGAGCACCTACCGACCGACTTCTTTCGCCTATCTATTCCCCCGTACCCTAAAAACATCGAATATCAAGATAGATCGGGAGTTCCGCCGCCGCAAGCCTCTGTAGCCACCAAAAACCTCTCGGGAGCCCTTCCCGGCACCCTGCCAGAGAGGGGATCCATCACCGGTGGCCATCTTCATCATCCCGGCGCTCTCCATGACAAGGAGGTAGTAGTTCACCCTCGGGGCTGAGGGTATGTACCAGTAGCTATGTGTTTGATCTCTCTCTCTCTCGTGTTCTCTCTCGTGTTCCCTCTATGGCACGATCTTGATGTATCCCGAGCTTTGCTATTGTAGTTGGATCTTATGATGTTTCTCCCCCTCTACTCTCTTGTGATGAATTGAGTTTCCCCTTTGAAGTTATCTTATCGGATTGGGTCTTTTATGAGAACACTTGATGTATGTCTTGCCGTGCTTATCTGTGGTGACAATGGGATATCATGTGCCTCTTGATGTATGTTTTGGTGACCAACTTGCAGGTTCCACCCATGAACCTATGCATAGGGGTTGGCACACGTTCTTGACTCTCCGGTAGAGACTTTGGGGCACTCTTTGAAGTACTTTGTGTTGGTTGAATAGATGAATCTGAGATTGTGTGATGCATATCGTATAATCATGCCCACGGATACTTGAGGTGACAATGGAGTATCTAGGTGACATTAGGGTTTT
>NW_025252510.1:0-2041 GCF_018294505.1 Triticum aestivum | reverse complement strand
GCGCTCCTCCCCCTCCTCCGCCTCGCCTCGTCATGACGCTTGCACGTGCGCACCGCGGGTTGCGGGAATGAGCCGAGCCGAAACTTATTTTGCCACTATCCAAGACGTTGGGCTGTTCGCGGACTAGGTCGTGGGCCTGAGCCCAGGTCCATCTACGCTTTTTGACTCATGGCTTCGCCGCTACACTGAAACTGGAAAAGTTTACCGAGACGCATTTTAAGCGTTAGCAGACGAGGACCACCTTGTGACTCACATCAATGAACGTGTTCTAGGTTGGTGGTGTGTCTCCCACGGTAATGATTGCTCCTGAATAGGAGAATGCGTTTAGAGAGGCAACCACCATCTTTGTGGGAGCTGTTCTTACTATGATCGGAGACAAGCTCGTAGACGTGTATCTCCATATGCGCGTTCCAAAAAACTCGTGGGATGCACTCAAAGCTAAGTTTAGTGCAACCGATACTGGAAGCGAGATGTATGCCATGGAGCAGTTCCATGATCACAGGATGGTTGATAACCGTGTGTATTGGACCAGGCTCATGAGATACAGTGCATCGCTAAGGAGCTGGAGCTCCTAAAGTGTGAGTTACCGGACAAGTTTGTCGTGGTTGCATTATTGCAAAACTCCCTCCTAGATGGAGGAACTTTGCCACTTCTCTCAAGAACTTGAGACATGAATTCTCTAGTGAGGATGTCATTGTTCATCTAAATTTGTGCAGAACTCAAGAGCAAAGGACTCACATGTGAAAGGGGCCGAGGGTTCTTCTAGCGCCACTGTGGTGCATAAGAATTTCCACAAGTTCAAGGGAACGAACTCTGTCCAGTAGAATACTACCTTCAAGAAGAAGGGTAAGAATAAAGACAAAAAGAGAGATGGATGCTTTACTTGTGGTTTAGAGGAACACTGGGCAAACAACTGCCCAAACAAGTACAAGAAGCCAGGACAAGACTCCCAGTCTGTCAATGTCACTCTTAGCAATAATGATGGGGCATATGGTAATCTATTTTCCGTAATTCAGTTTGTCAGTCCACCGATTGGTGGGTTGATACTGGGGCCAATATTCATGTTTATGTTGATGTGTCTTTGTTTTCTTCTTACCAGGTTGCACGAGATTGTTCCGTCCTGATGGGGAATGGTTTGCATGCTTCTGTTCATGGTGTTGGCATGATAGATCTGAAGTTTACTTAGGGAAAGATCATGCAACTGAAGAACGTGCAGCATGTCCCCGCCATCAAGAAGAATCTCATTAGTGGCTCCCTTCTATGTAAAGAAGGGTTTAAGTTAGTATTTGAGTCCAATAAAGTAGTCATATCTCGATATGGACTGCTCGTTGGAAAAGGATATGACTGTGGTGGTTTGTTCCGCCTTTCCCTAGAGAATTTCTGTAATAAAGTTGTGAACCAAATTCATTCTAATGTGAACAATTCTAACGTCTGATAAGTATTCGTCGTATCTACTTTTCCTAAAGCTTTTCCTCTTGTTTTGGACTCTAATTTGCATGATTTGAATGAAACTAACCCGGACTGACGTTGTTTTCAGCAGAACTACCATGGTGTTGTTTTTGTGCAGAAATAAAAGTTCTCGGATTGGAATGAAACTTTTCGGAGAATTATTTCAGAATAAAAGAAAAATACTGGAGCCAGGAACCACCGAACGGGGGCCCCTAGGTGAGCACAACGCACCAGGACGCGCCCCCCTCCAGGCTAAAATCTAATGTACACGACATGAAGGTCGGTGCGATCATGGAATCTAAAGATGCTACATTATTTGAGGATATTTTTCCCATGAGAGATATGCAAAGCACTTCTAGACTAGAATCTGATGAGACTCCTGAACCTGCCATTCTGATGGAATATTATGAACACAAAAGTGATGAAACTTCCACAGAGGATGACGAGGAAGCTCCTGTTAGGAGCAAGAGACAGAGGACTGCGAAGTCTTTTGGTGATGATTCCGTCGTGTACCTCATGGATGACGACACTCCCAGTTCCATTTCAGAAGCTTATGCATCTCCGGATGCTGACTAATGGAAGGATGCAATCC
>NW_025252509.1:0-2041 GCF_018294505.1 Triticum aestivum | reverse complement strand
GCGCTCCTCCCCCTCCTCCGCCTCGCCTCGTCATGACGCTTGCACGTGCGCACCGCGGGTTGCGGGAATGAGCCGAGCCGAAACTTATTTTGCCACTATCCAAGACGTTGGGCTGTTCGCGGACTAGGTCGTGGGCCTGAGCCCAGGTCCATCTACGCTTTTTGACTCATGGCTTCGCCGCTACACTGAAACTGGAAAAGTTTACCGAGACGCATTTTAAGCGTTAGCAGACGAGGACCACCTTGTGACTCACATCAATGAACGTGTTCTAGGTTGGTGGTGTGTCTCCCACGGTAATGATTGCTCCTGAATAGGAGAATGCGTTTAGAGAGGCAACCACCATCTTTGTGGGAGCTGTTCTTACTATGATCGGAGACAAGCTCGTAGACGTGTATCTCCATATGCGCGTTCCAAAAAACTCGTGGGATGCACTCAAAGCTAAGTTTAGTGCAACCGATACTGGAAGCGAGATGTATGCCATGGAGCAGTTCCATGATCACAGGATGGTTGATAACCGTGTGTATTGGACCAGGCTCATGAGATACAGTGCATCGCTAAGGAGCTGGAGCTCCTAAAGTGTGAGTTACCGGACAAGTTTGTCGTGGTTGCATTATTGCAAAACTCCCTCCTAGATGGAGGAACTTTGCCACTTCTCTCAAGAACTTGAGACATGAATTCTCTAGTGAGGATGTCATTGTTCATCTAAATTTGTGCAGAACTCAAGAGCAAAGGACTCACATGTGAAAGGGGCCGAGGGTTCTTCTAGCGCCACTGTGGTGCATAAGAATTTCCACAAGTTCAAGGGAACGAACTCTGTCCAGTAGAATACTACCTTCAAGAAGAAGGGTAAGAATAAAGACAAAAAGAGAGATGGATGCTTTACTTGTGGTTTAGAGGAACACTGGGCAAACAACTGCCCAAACAAGTACAAGAAGCCAGGACAAGACTCCCAGTCTGTCAATGTCACTCTTAGCAATAATGATGGGGCATATGGTAATCTATTTTCCGTAATTCAGTTTGTCAGTCCACCGATTGGTGGGTTGATACTGGGGCCAATATTCATGTTTATGTTGATGTGTCTTTGTTTTCTTCTTACCAGGTTGCACGAGATTGTTCCGTCCTGATGGGGAATGGTTCGCATGCTTCTGTTCATGGTGTTGGCATGATAGATCTGAAGTTTACTTAGGGAAAGATCATGCAACTGAAGAACGTGCAGCATGTCCCCGCCATCAAGAAGAATCTCATTAGTGGCTCCCTTCTATGTAAAGAAGGGTTTAAGTTAGTATTTGAGTCCAATAAAGTAGTCATATCTCGATATGGACTGCTCGTTGGAAAAGGATATGACTGTGGTGGTTTGTTCCACCTTTCCCTAGAGAATTTCTGTAATAAAGTTGTGAACCAAATTCATTCTAATGTGAACAATTCTAACGTCTGATAAGTATTCGTCGTATCTACTTTTCCTAAAGCTTTTCCTCTTGTTTTGGACTCTAATTTGCATGATTTGAATGAAACTAACCCGGACTGACGTTGTTTTCAGCAGAACTACCATGGTGTTGTTTTTGTGCAGAAATAAAAGTTCTCGGATTGGAATGAAACTTTTCGGAGAATTATTTCAGAATAAAAGAAAAATACTGGAGCCAGGAACCACCGAACGGGGGCCCCTAGGTGAGCACAACGCACCAGGACGCGCCCCCCTCCAGGCTAAAATCTAATGTACACGACATGAAGGTCGGTGCGATCATGGAATCTAAAGATGCTACATTATTTGAGGATATTTTTCCCATGAGAGATATGCAAAGCACTTCTAGACTAGAATCTGATGAGACTCCTGAACCTGCCATT
The DNA here is from genome assembly GCF_018294505.1 of Triticum aestivum. Lineage (NCBI taxonomy): Eukaryota > Viridiplantae > Streptophyta > Magnoliopsida > Poales > Poaceae > Triticum > Triticum aestivum. The sequence continues at coordinate 199 of NW_025252509.1, read as the reverse complement.
CTGATGGAATATTATGAACACAAAAGTGATGAAACTTCCACAGAGGATGACGAGGAAGCTCCTGTTAGGAGCAAGAGACAGAGGACTGCGAAGTCTTTTGGTGATGATTCCGTCGTGTACCTCATGGATGACGACACTCCCAGTTCCATTTCAGAAGCTTATGCATCTCCGGATGCTGACTAATGGAAGGATGCAATCC
>NW_025252508.1:0-2042 GCF_018294505.1 Triticum aestivum | reverse complement strand
GCAACAAGTCGAGCTTTATAGACAGTAACATTACCGTCAGCGTCAGTCTTCTTCTTGAAGATCCATTTATTTTTAATGGCTTGCCGATCATCGGGCAAGTCAACCAAAGTCCATACTTTGTTCTCATATATGGATCTCATCTCAGATTTCATGGCCTCAAGCCATTTCGCGGAATCTGGGCTCATCATCGCTTCCTCATAGTTCGTAGGTTCGTCATAGTCAAATAACATGACCTCTAGAACAGGATTACCATACCACTCTGGTGTGGATCTCACTCTGGTTTACCTACGAGGTTTGGTAGTAACTTGATCTGAAGTTACATGATCATCATCATTAACTTCCTCACTAATTGGTGTAGGAGTCACAGGAACAGATTTCGGTGATGAACTACTTTCCAATAAGGGAGCAGGTACAGTTACCTCAGCAAGTTCTACTTTCCTCCCACTCACTTCTTTCGAGAGAAACTCCTTCTCTAGAAAGGATCCATTCTTAGCAACGAATGTCTTGCCTTCGGATCTGTGATAGAAGGTGTACCCAAAATGTCTCCTTTGGGTATCCTATGAAGACAGATTTCTCCGATTTGGTTTTGAGCTTATCAGGATGAAACCTTTTCACATAAGCATCGAAACGCCAAACTTTAAGAAACGACAACTTTGGTTTCTTGCCAAACCACAGTCGTCTCAACGGATTTAGATGGTACCCTATTTAACGTGAATGCAGCTGTCTCTAATGCATAACACCAAAACGATAGTGGTATATCGGTAAGAGACATCATATATCGCACCATATCTAATAAAGTACGGTTACGATGTTCGGACACACCATTACACCGTGGTGTTCTAGGTGGCGTGAGTAGTGAAACTATTTCACATTGTTTTAACTGAAGGCCAAACTCGGAACTCAAATACTCTTCTCCACGATCAGATCATAGAAACTTTATTTTCTTGTTACGATGATTTTTTGCTTCACTCTGAAATTATATGAACATTTCAAATGTTTTAGACTTCTGTTTCATTAAGTAGATATACCCATATCTGCTCAAATCATCTGTGAAGGTCAGAAAATAATGATACCTGCTACGAGCCTCAATATTCATCGGACCACATACATTTGTATGTATGATTTCCAACAAATCTGTTGCTCTCTCCATAGTTCCGGAGAACGGCGTTTTAGTCATCTTGCCCATGAGGCACGGTTCGCAAGCATCATGTGATTCCAAAATCCCATCAGTATGGAGTTTCTTCATGCGCTTTACACCAATATGACCTAAACGGCAGTGCCACAAATAAGTTGCACTATCATTATTAACTTTGCATCTTTTGGCTTCATTATTATGAATATGTGTATCACTATGATTGAGATCCAACAAACCATTTTATTGGGTGTATGACCATAGAAGGTTTTATTCATGTAAACAGAACAACAATTATTCTCTAATTTAAATGAATAACCGTATTGCAACAAACATGATCAAATCATATTCATGCTCAACGCAAACACCAAATAACACTTATTTAGTTTCAACACTAATCCCGAAAGTATAGGGAGTGTGCGATGATGATCATATCAATCTTGGAACTACTTCCAACACACATCGTCACCTCGCCTTTTACTAGTCTCTGTTTATTCTGCAACTCCCGTTTCGAGTTACTACTCTTAGCAACTGAACCAGTATCAAATACCGAGGGGTTGCTATAAACACTAGTAAAGTACACATCAATAACATGTATATCCAATATACCTTTGTTCACTTTGCCATCCTTCTTATCCACCAAATAGTTGGGGTAGTTCCGCTTCCAGAGACCAGTCCCTTTGCAGTAGAAGCACTTAGTCTCAGGCTTAGGACCAGACTTAGGCTTCTTCACTTGAGCAGCAACTTGCTTGCCGTTCTTCTTGAAGTTCCCCTTCTTCCCTTTGCCCTTTTCTTGAAACTAGTGGTCTCGTCAACCATCAACACTTGATGTTTTTCTTGATTTCTACCTTCATCGATTTCAGCATCACGAAGAGCTCGGGAATTACTTTTGTCATCCCTTGCATACTAT
>NW_025252507.1:0-2042 GCF_018294505.1 Triticum aestivum | reverse complement strand
CCAAAGGTGTTGCATCACCTCCACTTGGGCCCATGAGCCTTGTACGACCTAGGGTTAGTTTTAGGCTGCCTTGGGACGTCCTCCCACCTCCTTGGCCGCCACCCCTTGCTCCTATATAAGTAGATCCATCTAGTAGCTTTTTCCTTGGGATTTGTTTAGTTAAAAGTTAGCCATTGCAACTTCGTATACTTCGTTTGTGTCCAACGACCAGACCAAGACCGCTTACGGATCCCCACCATTATCAATACTTCATATATATTCGCAATATTTAGATTGCTTTATCATATTCTTGCTCGTTCTTCGATTGCTTGCAGGAATAGACCTTCGTGGTCAGGCTGGTCATGCTTCCAGCATCGCCAGTAACCTCAGGAGATTGGTTTAGCAATTGCTAAGGCGCAACGTCGTGCACGTTTGTAGTCGGATCGTCAAAGTCGTCTCCACCAAATTGATAGTTATCATCTCATCGAAAGATCGGGACCCTCGCCTCTATCAAGTGGTATTGGTTTTCAGGTTGCTCGGTGAGAATTTCCAGTTTTCCTAGATTAGATTTATTTTCTTACCTATTGTCTAAGAAAAATCCACAAAAAAGAGTTAGATCTATTCATCCTTTGTCCAAGCCAGTCTGAGCCTTTGCAATTTTCTTTTCATTGCTTGCATAGTTGAATTATCGGTTGCATCATCGTGTCGAGTTGCTGGTCTTAGTGTCTAGGTCGTTTAGAGTTTTGACTTCTCTTCACATTAGTCACGTCGCCGCTGCATCGTTATCCCTTCCGCTGTCCACCATCCATCCATCAATTTCCTCCATGTGCTATCCACCGTTCATTGTCATAATCATAGTTGAGATCGTTCCCATCTTCGCTTGATCCAATCTACATCTTATATAGTTTGTTTTGGAAAGAGGGAGAGAAACAAAAAAACAAAAAAAACGAGAGAAAAAAAAGTAAAAAAAAGTCAGAGAAAAAAAGAAAGGAAAAGAAAAAAAGTGTGAGAAAAAAAGAGAGGAGAAAAAAAACAAAATTCGGATCTATCTAGACTCAATCTCGTAGTTGAATTCGGATTGGAATCTGTTTTGTGCACTGTTCAGTAAAACAGGCATAACTTCCTCATATGAAGTCTGTTTTGGCTCCGCGAGTACTCAAATGAGAGCTAGCGACGAGCCGCATCTAAATAGTTGCAGAAGCTAGTTCAGTATTTGGCACCTCAACATCAGCTTCTAAATAGGTCTACTGCTATTGTGATCTTCACTTATATCTTGCTGTCCAGAGCTACTTCATATCCTTTATTGATGCTAGTTGTGCTACGACGTGACCTCATTAGTGTTCTAGGCTCGCGTCTCTAGTTTGGTCTAGCCTAGGACCAGCACAGTACCGTCGTTGAGCGTTTATTCAACATTGCATCTCTGAATTGATTATTGCTAATCTTTTGCTACCATATATAGCAACCCGACTCCACATATTTCTACATCGTGTATACGTACGTTCCCCTGGCAATCGTTTTACACAATCTTTGGAGTTATTTGACACCGCTGGTTGCCTGTCACCACCTGCCGCATGGTAAGAATTTGTAAGATATTGATATTTGCTTTACTGTGAGCACTTTACAACCACATCCTAGTAGTTCATAGGAACATTATTCTCGAATTTTGGTTCTTGTTTCTACTAATCATGACAGGTTCCAGAGATAGAAGTTCTTGGATGACGGACACATCTTCACCATCACGAGAGTTGGGATAACACACACAAGTGATAGAGGCAAAGGTGTCCCGTCTTTCGATGAGATGATGGATATCGCTTTGGTGGCAGTCGACTTTGACGATCCGACTACGAACGTGCGAGGACGTCGCGCCTTAGCAATCACTAAACCAACCCCGAGAGGTTATTGACCATGCCGGAGCACGATCAACCTGACCACGAGGGTCTGTTTCCTGCGAGCAAACGAAGAACAAGCAAAAAACTGAGATTGCAATCTGGATATTGCGAATATAAGATGAAAGCTTTATTGATCAAGGTGGGGTTCTGTGACGCCTTTGTCTGGTCGTTGAA
>NW_025252506.1:0-2042 GCF_018294505.1 Triticum aestivum | reverse complement strand
AAGATCTACTCATCCACTTGGCCAAAGAAAACTCATAGATTGTAAAGCATTACATAGCTATAACAATCACACATAATAAAGTTCACAAAAGACACAACTACATTGAATAGAACTCGGAGGAGAACACTGTATTGAAGATTAGAGAGAGAGAGAGAGAGAGAGAGAGAGAGAGAGAGAGAGAGAGACATCTAGCTAATCACTATGGAGTTGTAGGTCTATGGCAAACTACTCACACATCATCGGAGGTGCAACAAGGTCGATGTAGAAGCCCACTATGGTCAATCCCCCTCTGGCAGAATACAGACGGAGGCCTCCAGATGGTATCATGGAAGAAGAGAGGCTTGCAGCGGCGGAATAATTGTTTTGAGTCTCGCTCTGGTGGTTTTGGGATTGTAGTGAATTTATGGAAGTGGAATTAGGGCAAATGGAGCAACGAGGGCCCCATAAGCTCCGAGGGCGCGCCCCCTTGGGGGCATGCTGTGCGAGCTTGTGGGCCTCTCGGATATCTTCAGACCTCCTCCCGAAGCTTCTAGGGTCCCTTCTGGTCCAGAAAAATCACCGTAAAGTTTCATCATGTTCGGACTCCATTTGGTACTGTTTTTTCTGTGAAAGAATAAAATAGGCAAAAACAGGAACGGGCACTGGGCACTAGGTTAATAGGTTAGTTCCTGAAAATGATATAAAATTTCATATAAACCATACTAAATTGATAATATAATAGCATGAAACAGTCAAAAATTATAGATACGTTGGAGACTTATGAGTCTTCACTCTACAATAGGAATAATATTCCTTGTTCATTGGTATAGATGTTGTTCATGTTGTTGGGGTCGTATATGCCTGAACGATGTGTTGCGGGTCTTGGCGATTCACATATTCTCTCAGACCCCCGCCGACTACTCGCAGTCGACGGCGGTCTCGGGGACTACACCCAGTGGGTGCACTCAGCGTGCCCCCACCGGAGTAATCTCCACTCGGTACGGCCTGACCGGTCCGAGTGGCGAACAACAAACAAACAAGTTCTAAGGCTTCCGTCGACTACCAAAAAAATTGCTATAAGGTGAGTTTAACGCTCCTCCGTGGACCTGTTTTGAGCCTTCTTCTAGGACTCAAAGCATGAAACTCATAAGTTTGGATCTAGAACCGACTCGTATTGACGTTCCTCTGGGATAAGAATGGCATCTCTCCGAGAGAGCAGTCCATGCGTCAATCTCGTTGCCTGGATTTAATGACACATCCATACTCTGATCACAAGTTAACCTCTTCCGAGAGATGATCGAATGTCACCAAGTTGCTCCTCGCGGGCACTTACCCCAGATCAGTTGGGAAGCATAGTACCAGAATCCATTGAGATTTTGTTCAAACCTTGGTTGTCTGAAAGCACGATGATGGGTACCGAGTATTTCCGTAATCACTCGGGCCAAATTGTGTCTTTCACAAACTCGTTCTGCAAAACCGGAATTGATTCGGGGGCTAATGTTGGGGATACACATAACAGGTAGGCCCACGAAGGGTCGAAATATCATAAAGCATGGGGTCCACACAGCATGTGGGTCCAGGTAAATTTCATACAGACATACTATCCACTCGGATGACCATCAAGTCACTCGGACGACAACAACCACTCGGAGCATAGCACTCCACTCGACCAACTCATTCCACTCGGAGCACCTGATCTCACTCGGATATGCGAAGACCAGCAGTCGACAAGGCACTTGAAGCATCATCTTAGTAGTAGGCTGAGTTATGGCATTAACGCCCCCACTTTGTAACATAGGAGGTGAGGGGGTGGCGCACTCTATATAAGCCACCCACACCACTAGACTTGGGGGGCTCTTTCTTCCACCTCTCTCTCTCTTCGCCATTAGTCTCGGGACTTAGCTCAGGCATGGGATCCGTTCCCTTCTCTCATACATTGTAATCTCCGGATACATATACAGATAAAACAAAGCCTCTCCGGAGCACGAGACATAAGGTTGTTATCTCCACCGTGGAGGCCCGAACTCGCTAAAACCACAGTGTCACCCATTTGCATCTCGATA
>NW_025252505.1:0-2042 GCF_018294505.1 Triticum aestivum | reverse complement strand
AAAGTAGTTGTTGGGTTGACACGGATCGAGACTGGGATTTGTCACTCCGTATGACGGAGAGGTATCTCTGGGCCCACTCGGTAATGCATCATCATAATGAGCTCAATGTGACCAAGGTGTTGGACACGGGATCATGCATTACGGTACGAGTAAAGTGACTTGCCGATAACGAGACTGAACAAGGTATTGGGATACCGACGATCGAGTCTCCGGCAAGTAACGTACCGATTGACAAAGGGGATTGCATACAGGGTTTGATCGAATCCTCGACATCGTGGTTCATCCGATGACAACATCGAGGAGCATGTGGGAGCCATCATGGGTATCCAGATCCCGCTGTTGGTTATTGACTGAGAGCGTCTCGGTCATGTCTGCATGTCTCCCGAACCCGTAGGGTCTACACACTTAAGGTTCGGTGACGCTAGGGTTATTAGGAAGACTAGTATGTGACTACCGAATGTTGTTCGGAGTCCCGGATGGGATCCTGGACGTCACGAGGAGATCCGGAAGGATCCGGAGGTAAAGATTTATATATGGGAAGTTGTCAAACAGACACCGGGAAGTTTCGGGGTCATACCGGTATTGTACCGGGGCCACCGGAAGGGTTCCGGGGGTCCACCGGGAGGGGCCACCCCTCCCGGGGGGGCCACATGGGCTGCGTGGGGCAGGGAGCCAGCCCCTGGTGGGCTGGCCGCACCCCCTCCCTTGGGCCCATGCGCCTAGGGTTGAGGGGGGGAACCCTAGAGGGGGCGCCCCCTTGGCTTGGGGGGCAAGCCACCCTCTCCCCTCTCCCCTAGGCCGCCGCACCCCCCCTAGATGGGTTCTAGGGGGCCGGCCCCCTCTCCCTTCCCCCTATAAATAGAGGGGTGAGGGGAGGGCAGCCGTACCACCCTCCAAGGCGCAGCCCTCCCCTCCCCAATACCTCTCCTCCTCCGTTGTGTGCTTGGCGAAGCCCTGTCGGAGTACTGCCTCTCCACCATCACCACGTCGTCGTGCTGCCGGTGGAGCTGTCTTCATCAACCTCTCCTTCCCCCTTGCTGGATCAAGAAGGAGGAGACGTCTCCCGTCCCGTACGTGTGTTGAACGCGGAGGTGTTGTCTGTTCAGCACTTGGTCATCGGTGATTCGAATCACGTCGAGTACGACTACATCATCACCTTGAAAGCTTCCGCACGCGATCTACAAGTGGTATGTAGATGCAAACTCTCTCCCTTGACTCGTTGATTAGATGAACTCATAGATGGATCTTGGTGAAACCGTAGGAAAATTTTTAGTTTTCTACAACGTTCCCCAACAGTGGCATCATGAGCTAGGTCTATGCGTAGTTCTCTTTGCACGAGTAGAACACAATTTTGTTGTGGGCGTGGATTTTGTCATCTTACTTGCCTCTACTAGTCTTTTCTTGCTCAACGGTATTGTGGGATGAAGCGGCCCGGACCAACCTTACACGTACGCTTACGTGAGACCGGTTCCACCGACTAACATGCACTAGTTGCATAAGGTGGTTGGCGGGTGTCTGTCTCTCCCACTTTAGTTGGAGCGGAATCGATGAACAGGGCCCTTATGAAGGGTAAATAGAAGTTGACAAAATCACGTTGTGGTGATTCGTAGGTAAGAAAACGTTCTTGCTAGAACCCAATTGCAGCCACGTAAAAGATGCAACAACAATTAGAGGACGTCTAACTTGTTTTTGCAGCGATTGATCATGTGATGTGATATGGCCAGAAGTTGTGATGAATGATGAATTGTGATGTATGAGATCATGTTCTTTGTAATAGGATTCACGACTTGCATGTCGAGGAGTATGACAACCGGCAGGAGCCATAGGAGTTGTCTTTATTTTTTGTATGACCTGCGTGTCATTGAATAACGCCATGTAAACTACTTTACTTTATTGCTAAACGTTAGTCATAGAAGTAGAAGTAGTCGTTGGCGTGACAACTTCATGAAGACACGATGATGGAGATCATGATGATGGAGATCATGGTGTCAAGCCGGTGACAAGATGATCATGGAGCCCCGAAGATGAAGATCAATGGAGCT
>NW_025252504.1:0-2042 GCF_018294505.1 Triticum aestivum | reverse complement strand
CCTTTGGACCTCCTTAGTTTCTTCGGGGTTGACGCGGTAGGGAGCCTTGTTCGGAAGAGGTGCTCCGGGGATGAGGTCGATCATATGTTCAATGCCACGTAGAGGAGGAAGATCGGGAGGTAGCCCATCGGGGAAGACATCCTCGAATTCTTGCAACAAGTTAGAGAACACTAGAGGAAGAGGATTAGAATTGTTAGTTTGTGCCACCTCATCTTTGCATAGGAGGACATAGTGGATGACACTCGATGGGTTCTCACACACTTCTCTCATCTCTCTTTTTGTGGCTAGGAGTACTAAGTTTTTCTCTCTTGGCGAAGAGGCGCTCAATTTGGGCTTGTGGCCTCACTTTCTTTGTAGTGGTGCATTCTCTTACTAGTATCTCCATGATGGGTGGAAGCTTGCTTGTCGGCGATCACTTGGCTTGGTGACATTAGTCGTAGCACGTACTTCGTGCCCTTCATCTTGAAGCTATAGTGGTTAGTTCTTCCGTTGTGGATGACGCCGCGGTCGAATTATCAAGGTCTTCCCAAAAGAAGATGGCACACGGACATAGGAACCACGTCGCACTCCAAGGTGTCCTCGTAGGCGCCGATCTTGAAAGAAACTTGCGTCGTATGCTCCACTTGAATAGTGCCGGAGTCGCTTAATTAGCCATTGCACCTTGTAGGGATGAGTATGCTTCTTCTTGACCAATTGCAGCTTGGAACATAGCTCTTCACTTGCCAAGTTGTGACAAATTCCTCCGTCGATGATGACTTTCACGGAATGCCCGTTGATGCCGGCCTTGGTGTGGAAGATGTGGCACCGTTGGTCTTCTTCTTGGTGGTGTTGGAGCGTCAAGACCTTGGAGACCACAAGAGAGGGACTTGAATCGTTGTCACAAAACACTTGATCATCTTCGTCTTCGTTCACGCGCCGGTGCATGGCCACGTGCTCAAGGGCTTCCATTTCTTCTTCACTCATCGAGTCGTATGTGCCATCATCGTTGAAGATCATGGTTCGCTTGTTGGTGCATTCGAAGGACTTGTGTCCTCGGCCACCACATGTGAAACACTTGAATGAACTTGTCTTGACTGGGTCATTTGCTGGCGCCGAAGATGAGGAAGTCTTGGATTTGTAGGTGCTTGCCGGAGGACGAGTCAAAGAAGGCGTAGCTTGCTTGGAACTTGACTTGTCGCCGGTACTTGGTGATGCTCTAGTTGAGGTAGGAGGTGCCGAAGTCGCGGGAGCTTGAGAGTAGGAGCCGTAGGTCTTGGACGAGTACTTGGCGTATTTGAATTCATCTTGCACTTGTCGCTCGGCCTTGGTTGCTTGATGAACTAGCTCGAGAAGGTTTGAGTATGGTTGGAAGTCGGCAATCCACTTGATTGGGTGGTTGAGGCCATTCAAGAAGTGTGACATAGTTTGCTCGTCATCTTCCTTGACATTGGCTCGTATCATGGCAACCTCCATTTTTTGGTAGTATTCTTCTACCGTCTTCATGCCTTGCTTGAGGAGTTGCAACTTCTTGAAGAGATCACGGGTGTAGTGTGTAGGCACGAAGAGAGCTCGCATGACATCCTTCATTTCCGTCCAAGTTGTGATTGGTGGTTCGCCTCTTGTTTGTCGTTGCTCGATCACTTGTTCCCACCAAATGAGGACGTAGTCTTGAAACTCGGGGGAGGCGATGGCGGTCTTCTTTTCCTCGTCGTAGTTGTGAAGGCGGAATATCTTGTCCGCCTTCAAGGCCCATGAGAGATATTCTTCGGGATCATTGCTTCCAGAGAACTTGGGCATGGTGAACTTGAGCTTGCCGTAGCGGAGTTCTTCATCATAGTGGCGGTTTTGATGTTGCTCTTGACGAGGAGGAAAGTCCTCAAATGCTCGTTCCTCGTGATGTCGCTCTTAACGTGGAGGAGGACGAGGCATGTGCGCTTGGTTTCTTCTTTCTTGTTCCTCTTCAAGTCGAGCGGCTTCTTCTTGTCGTGCTTGACGAAGTGCATCTTCTTGTTCACGGACTTGGCGATTGCGCTCTTCGACGGATCTAGTGGCCTCGTTGAGTG
>NW_025252503.1:0-2042 GCF_018294505.1 Triticum aestivum | reverse complement strand
AATCGATCAAGGCGACTGAAACGTAGCCGAAGTTTCAGCATGGGCCTACAATCCAGCATGGGCACTTTCGAAGCATAAGAGTCAAGGCAAGACCAACTTCAATCTTATTTTGATTCGGACCTCAATCCATTCGGGGGCTAATGATAGTGCCATAGACCTAGGGTAGGGTCATAGGCCTGACCTATACGCCCTACCCAAGGTCACTACCCTAGAAGCAAAGACATTCAAAGAACAATAGAGAGTACCAATTGAAGTCGTCGAGTGCAATCCACTCGACCAGTCATCCCACTCGGGTACCCCCCTCCTGGTGTCACTCGGCCAAGACGAAGCCACTCTACTGTATGAGAAACCACTCTACCTACAGAAGACTAGGAGTCACTCAGGACGGCAACGACTAGGCGTTCACTCCATAGTCTTAAAGGTCATTAAATACACTTTATAGCTGGCGTTACCAGTAACATACTATCTTTATGTACATTGAACCCCTGTAATGGAGGTGGGCTGGGGTCCTGGCGCACTCTATATAAGCCACCCCCATCCTCTAGGACAAGGGTTCGCATGCACCCCCTATAACACATACTCCCATATTCCAGTCGGCCGTCTTAGGGCACCGAGACGTCGGGATTTTACCTCCTCCGAGAGGGGCATGAACTCGTAAACTCTTGCGTACAATCTCACTGTAGCCAGGACCTTGCCTCCTCATACATACCCCCTATTCTTACTGTCAGACTTAGTGCCACGACAGATGCCTTCCGGGGCATCCCCAAGCTTAGGCTTTTGGTTGTCCTTGAATTACCTTGGGGTGCCTTCGGAATCCCCAAGCTTAGGCTCTTGCCACTCTTTATTCAAAATCCATCAAATATGAACCCCAAAACTTGAAACCTTCATAACACAAAACTTCAACAGAAAATCTCATGAGCTCCGTTAGTATAAGAAAATAAACCACCACTTTAAGGTATTGTAATGATCTCATTCTTTATTTATATTGCTGTTAAACCTAATTTACCACTTCTCAATTGTTCATGCTCCCCACATAGATTCATCAAAATAAGCAAACAACACATGAAAAACAAAATCTGTCAAAAACAGAACAATCTGTAGCAATCTGTAACTTTCGAATACTTCTGTAACTCTAAAAATTCTGAAATAAATTTTTGGAAGTGAGGAATTTGTCTATTAATCATCTGCAAAATGAATCAACCTAAAATCACTCTTCTGTAAAAAAAATGACAGCTATTCTCGTGAGCGCACAAGTTTCTGTTTTTTACAGCAAGGTCGCAAAGACTACACCCAAGTCTTCCCAAAGGTTCTACTTGGCACGAACACTAATTAAAACATAAAACCACATCTAACCAGAAGCTAGATGAATTATTTATTACTAAACAGGAGCAAAAAGTAAAGAACAAAAATAAAATTGGGTTGCCTCCCAACAAGCGCTACCGTTTAACGCCCCTAGCTAGGCATAAAAACACGAATAGATCTAGGTATTGCTATAATAATGATAGGGCAAGTCGCGAAAAATCATCGCATACTCCCTACGTTCAGCAGCAAGTTTTCTTTGTGGTAAGAAAAAGTAATCAAAAGGGCTAAATTTAATTTGACAAAAGTCCCCAAGATCAAGCTCGGGAGGAATTGGTTCCTCCCTTGGCCCCTCATATTGCACAACCAATTCATCGTTGTAAGAATTCTTTTGGAAAAAAGTCATGAGCCTTTGTTCAAGAGAAAAACCTAACCCATTGTTTTGGATATTAAAATTATCATTAAGTTCAAAAATCCTATCAACTAGAACATCGGTAGGAACCCTTTTTCCAACGTTTTCATTATAAGCAACATGATCTAAAGATCGTAAACGCATTATGTCTTCTTGATTAAAAAGAATTTCTTCTATGGGCGGACAACCAACATCCAACCTATAATGCGCAAAAATTTCATTGGCTTCTTTCATTATAAATCTGAACTCATGTTCTAGAAAGATGGTAGCCGCTCGCTTAACAGAAGAATGCCCAATATTGGAAAACTCAAGAAAAATCCTTTTTATGCAA
>NW_025252502.1:0-2042 GCF_018294505.1 Triticum aestivum | reverse complement strand
AAAAAAAATCTTAGAATTGATGGTCTTACACATAGCTATTTTATTACTCTGAATGTTTAGAACAGAGAAACATCACTATCAATAGCTTCCATCAACCATGGAGTTAAAAATTCACATACATCGGATACAATTCCATCAAATTTACATACATGAATCAAAAGAGAATGAAAACAGAGGCGCAACATCTAAAAACACTAGTGCATCAACTAAATATTCACAGCGTGAGACCTCTTTTCATAATGTTTGGTTATAGCTTAAGTTGCAAGCTTCTCTTCAAGGTTACCCTGCAGTGGACATAAATGAACTTGTACAAAAGTGCAAGTGTCTCGCATAAAAAAAAGTGCAAGTGCCAACACTTAGATACAAAAAGGTGACAACAAACAGGAACAATATCTATAAGATATAATAAGCATAATCGATCTGATATCTCAGTTTCTCGCAATAACAGTGGCATATATACACAACTTGTTTTTGTCACAGCAAAGTTACCCAATTTTACAGCTATATGGAAAAAATAATGGAGTAATTTGTGATACAATCATATCTCAGATTTATACAAACCATGCAATTGAAAAAATCCATTCAAATGACAAACTAACCACATGCTTCTGGATTAGTTAGAAATATTTATCAGCTAACAGTCTGGATTGATGAGATATTAGAGGCTTCTTGCGAGTCAGGCTCAAATCACAGTACCAATGTCAATACTCTTAAGTGCAAGTGCTCAATGATGCATCACCACAAAATTGTATGGTAAGAAAATAACAAGGAGTTAAGTCTAACCATTTCAGATGTTCGAGAAAAATGGGCAGAGTCATCATCATCTCCATAACAGTAAAAACCAAAGGATTATGCAATTATTCAATAATGTAACAGCAGGGAACAGTACCTCTTTATTCAGAAGAATAAGTAGAATCTCTTGCCTTTATTGATAACCTTAACGTCCTGCTTCAGCCTCCTTGTTGTGATGATCCTATTCCGTGTAATTTCCATGCAACGGATCATTGGTCCCTAAATCATAACATAATGAAAGAGCATGAAACCAAAAGGATCATTGGTGAGACAATAATACATTTTTACAGTACTGCATGGTGAGACAATAAAGGGCCCAAAAGAAATAGAAAGGGCTAGTTTGTAGATTAAACCAACATAGCAGCTACTGGCTCAATAATGTTGATCTGAGGATGTTGGGCACACTGAACACAGCACGGTATGTTTTAATATACACAAGGCAACTTGATTTGATAATTATTAATGATACAAGTTTGGAGACCAGGGTGAAAGCAAAAGTAAAAATACCTTTATAAGAACAAAAGCTCTTGCATCTCTCGTAGATCCCGAATCTTGAATTTTGCTCCTACTCAAGATGGATTGCAAACTAAAAAAATCAGACCTCAAATAGGTGTTGACCAATATTTAATTTATAGGTTGATGTGCATACAACAACAAAATATGGAAGGGATTAGTACCACTTCATTTGGAAGAATATTATTCAATTTCTTACATTGAGTGATAATGTGTGATGTTTGTTCAATTCTTCCTAAATCAAAAAATAATGAAAGAGATTAAATCAAAGGGTATGGACAAACAAATTAGAGAGCAAAACTGTTACATACTCGACAGTCAGACAATAAAAAAATCATAAGGAAATAGAATGGAAAGTAACATTAGGAGTTTAAGACTGAACAAATGTAGCAGCTATTGGCTCAAAACAGACCAGATGATCTTGAGCATACTAGACATCGAATGTTATTGTAATATATAGGAGAAAACATGCCATACAATTATTCATGATAAATTTTGGAAGGGTGAAAGCACAAGTAAAAAACCTTATGCACCGTCTGTACCAACACAAGACAAAAAAATAGTTTATGTATAGAACCTGCTAATGTCTTTTTCATGATTCTTATTTACTGCTCGATCTTGAGAAAATTAACTGAGAAACCAATGTTCGTTGTTACTTCTTACTCTAGTTTCAACTTCCGGTTACATGTTGATACACAAAATACAAATATTGGAAGGGGTGACCCACAATTACAAAA
>NW_025252501.1:0-2042 GCF_018294505.1 Triticum aestivum | reverse complement strand
CACGTAGATGTTCCAAATGTTCCTCCAAAGATTTGCTATAAATCAATATGTCATCAAAGTAAACTACCACAAATCGTCCAATGAAAGCACGTAAAACTTCGTTCATTAACCTCATGAAAGAACTAGGTGCATTAGTTAACCCAAAAGGCATGACTAACCACTCATATAATCCAAACTTAGTTTTAAATGTTGTTTTCCATTCATCTCCCAATTTCATACGAATTTGATGGTATCCACTACGCAAATCAACTTTGGAGAATATTGTAGAGCCACTCAATTCATCAAGCATATCATCTAGCCTAGGAATAGGATGATGATAACGAATAGGAATATTATTTATGCCTCTACAATCAACGCACATACGCGACGTACCATCCTTTTTCGGCACTAAAATGATAGGAACAACACAAGGACTAAGGGATTCGCGTATATAACCTTTGTCGAGCAGTTCTTGTACTTGACGCATAATCTCCTTCGTCTCCTCTGGATTGGTACGGTATGGTGCACGGTTGGGTAGCGAAGCACCGGGAATTAAGTCAATTTGATGCTCAATCCCTCGAATAGGTGGTAATCCCGGTGGCACGTCTTGTGGATAGACGTCAACGAACTCCTACAAAATGTTAGTGACAGCAGGGGCAAAGAGGAAGGCACGTCCTCGAATGAAAATAATGCCTCTTTGCACACAAAGGCATAGCAAACAGATTTGCTGAAATCTAGCTCATCAATATCAGATTTGGTGGCAAGTAAACATGCACTTTTCAATTTAATTTCAGAAACAACAGTAGATGGTTTATTATTAGACTTCATTTGGTGCTCAAATTCTTTTGCCACAATCTGATTTTCACTCTTATTTGTCTCCTGTTTTGCTTTATTAGCTCTATTAATATCATCTTTCAAAATGGAATTAGGAGTCATAGGAGGCAAAGTAATATTTTTATCGTTATGAACAAGAGTATACTGATTGTTTCTACCATGGTGTACAGAATTTTTATCAAATTGCCATGGTCTACCAAGTAATAAGGAACATGCTTGCATAGGTACCACATCACAATCAACATAATCAGCATATGTAGAGATACTAAAATGCACACGAACAGTACGTGTTACCTTAACCTTGCCGCTGTTGTTGAACCATTGGATGTAGTAAGGATGTGGATGTGGTCTTGTGGTGAGAGATAGCTTCTCCACCATCTCCATGCTAGCCAAGTTATTGCAGCTCCCTCCATCTATGATCACGCGAACAGAACGTTCCTTCACAACTCCCTTTGTGTGGAACAAATTATGCCTCTGATTTTGCTCAGCTTGTGTAACCTGCACACTCAAAACATGTTGAGAAACTAAACATTCATACCTGTCAGCATCTTCAGGAGCCATGTATTGCGTCTCATGATCAGAATCGTCTCCACCGTATTCGTCACGTGTAATAAGAGCCAAAGTCTCCTCATCATAGTGATAGAGGCAAAGGTGTCCCGTCTTTCGATGAGATGATGGATATCGCTTTGGTGGAAGTCGACTTTGACGATCCGACTACAAACGTGCGAGGACGTCGCGCCTTAGCAATCGCTAAACCAACTCCGAGAGGTTATTGACCACGCCGGAGCACGATCAACCTGACCACGAGGGTCTGTTTCCTGCGAGCAAACGAAGAACAAGCAAGAAACTGAGATTGCAATCTGGATATTGCGAATATAAGATGAAAGCTTTATTGATCAAGGTGGGGTTCTGTGACGTCTTGGTCTGGTCGTTGGACACAAACGAAGTACGCGAAGTTGCAGCTATGGCGAACTTTTGATCTAAACAAAACCCAAAGTCTAAACGACGCCCTAAGGGCTGTATATATGGAGGAAGAGGGGGGAATTTCGTGGCCCTTGAGGGTGGGGTCCGAAACCAACCCTAACTCTTGTTTCCCCACACATATGGACTCTAAAAATAGCCTATACTTAAGTATTTCGAAATTACATGGGCCTGGCCCATTAATAAGGTGACGCAGCACCTAGAATAGCCTATGGACGAATATTATGAAGTGGCATATTGTATATTTC
>NW_025252500.1:0-2042 GCF_018294505.1 Triticum aestivum | reverse complement strand
GGACTCACAAAACATGCTTATGGGATCTGCCTTACTTCAAAGACCTCCTTTGCCCACACAACATCGACGTGATGCACACTGAGAAGAATATCGCCGAGGCACTTTTTGGTACATTGTTCGGCATAGATGGGAAGTCAAAGGATAATACTAAGGCTAGAGTCGATCTGGAGGCGCTATGTGATAGGCCGTTACAAAACATGAAAGAACCGAAAGGAAAGCAGAACTGGATGAAGCCAAAGGCATGGTTCAATCTTGGAAGGCCAGCTATGAGGGAAATTATCTTGTGGGTGAAAATGCAGTTGATGTTCCCCGATGGGTATGCAGCGAATCTACAGAGGGGAGCCAGTCTTGATAAATTGAAGATATTTGGTCTCAAGAGTCATGATTGGCACATATGGATTGAGCGGGTAATGCCGGTGATGTTGCGTGGCTTCATCCCTGAGGATGAATGGCTAGTACTGGCAGAAGTCAGCTATTTCTTCTGTGTTCTTTGTGCGAAAGAACTATCGCCTGGCGTGCTAGAAGAAATGGAAGAGTTGGCGCCGGAGTTGATCTGCAAGTTAGAGAAGATCTTTCCACCGGGCTTCTTTAATCCAATGCAACATTTGATTTTGCATCTCCCGACCGAGGCAAGATTGGGGGGGCCCGTGCAAAATCGTTGGTGCTACCCAACTGAGAGGATGCAGAAGACGCTTCGACAAAAATGTAAAAATAAACATAGAATTGAAGCATCGATGGCTGAGGCATTCATCACTGAGGAGGCGGCAAACTTCGTGACAGCACACTACGAAGCCAAAAATCGTCATTTGCATAATCCGAAGCCTCGGTACAATGCTGACGACCCTAAAAAGGGTGGATCCAACCTTAGCCTATTCAAAGGGAATCTCGCACCAGCCAGTGTTTCAAATCCAGTATCTTTGGATAACGAACAATGGCGGACCATTTCGTTGTATATCTTCAATAACCTGATAGAAGTGCGGCCGTACATCGAGTAAGTTCTCGGTACATAGTTTCGCAACTTCTATTTCCTTTGAACTACTCTTATTCCTGGATATTTCATACAGTCGATACGTCGCCTTATTCTCGTATGGAGCGGTGATCCAAAAGGATTCTGTCGAAGAGTATGAGCTTCTCGCAAAGCAAGGAGGCGGCTATCCCGGTTTCATCTCTTGGTTCAAACAAACGGTAATTTCTATTAGACAATTTCATTTCATTCGCTAATTTGTGCGTAATGCAACAATCCTTTCATATTAAACTTGTAGGCTAATTCAGAGTCTATGGACGCCGAATTGAGACAAGTCGCTAATGGTTTTGACTATAAGGTCCGTTCATTTGACAAATACGACATCAACGGGTATCCCTTTCGTACCTATGGCAAAGAGCTATCTATGGCCGACCGAAAGTCTACAAATTGTTGTGTATCTTCTATCGGCGAAGGAGGTACCGAGTATTATGGGAGAGTTGAAGCAATTTATGAACTTCTATTCTATGGTGAAAACCCACCGAATGTCGTAGTCTTCAAATGTTATTGGTTTCAGCCGAAGGAGACTAGAAGGACTCATGAACATATAGGGCCAGTTGAAATCAACCAAAGCACCCATTTAGATGTTCCTGATGTCTATATTACGGCTCAACAGGCGACCCAAGTATTCTATCTACCGTGGGCCTGCCAAACTAATCCAAATCTGAAAGGTTGGGATGTCGTTTATGAAGTGCCGCCACGTGCTAGACTATCTCCCCCAAAGGAAGAGGATTATGAACCTCACATTAACCCAGACACATATGAAGGAGAATTCTTCCAAGAGACACGTCTTTCCAAAAAGCGTTTCAAGAACCGCTATACTTCACCCCAAAACATTGAAGTAGACAGCGACAGTGAATCCGACATCACCCCAGAGGAGGAACAAGAAGAGCCGGAACAAGAAGAGGTTACTGCTGCGGATGACCTGTCATTGCTTGACCGATTACGTCAAGGTGGCCTTCCACATGTTGATGCCACTGAACCCTATGAGCCCGTCATTGATTATAGTGATGATGATGAT
>NW_025252499.1:0-2042 GCF_018294505.1 Triticum aestivum | reverse complement strand
CCAACGTATCTATAATTTTTGATTGTTTCATGCTATTATATTACCTGTTTTAGATGTTTATGAGATTTATTTTACACATTTATATCATTTTTGGGACTAACCTACTAACCGGAGGCCCAACCCGTATTGTTGTTTTTTGCCTATTTCAGTATTTCGAAGAAAAGGAATATCAAACAGAGTGCAAACGGAGTGCAAATGGAATAAAACCTTTGGGAGCGTGATTTTTGGAACGAACGTGATCCGGAGAACTTGGAGTGCAAGTCAAGAAGAAAATGAGGCGGCCACGAGATAGGAGGGCGCGCCCACCTATTCTGGGTGCGCCCCCCTATCTCGTGGACTCCTCGGGCGGCCACCGACGTACTTCTTCCTCCTATATAAGCCTACATACCCCGAAAACATCCAGGGAGCCACCAAAGAAATATTTCCACCACCATAACCTTTTGTATCCGCGAGATCCCATCTTGGAGCCGTCGCCGGTATCCTGCCGGAGGCGGAATCCACCACGGAGGGCTTCTAAATCAACACCATAACCCTTCCGATTGGTTGTGAGTAGTTTACCACAGACCTTCTGGTCCATAGTTATTAGCTAGTTGGCTTCTTCTCTCTTTTTGGATCTCAATACAATGTTCTCCCCCTCTCTTGTGGAGATCTATTCGATGTAATCTCTTTTTGCGGTGTGTTTGTCGAGATCCGATGAATTGTGGGTTTATGATCAAGTTTATCTATGAGAAATAGTTGAATCTTCTCTGAATTCTTTTATGTATGATTGAGTTATCTTTGCAAGTCTCTTTGAATTATCAGTTTGGTTTGGACTACTAGATTGATCATTCTTGCCATGGGAGAAGTGCTTAGCTTTGGGTTCAATCTTGCGGTGTCCTTACCCAGTGACAGAAAGGGTTGCAAGGCACGTATTGTATTGTTGCCATCGAGGATAAAAAGATGGGGTTTATATCATATTTCTTGAGTTTATCCCTCTACATCAAGTCATCTTTCTTAATGTGTTACTCTGTTCTTATGAACTTAATACTCAAGATGCATGCTGGATAGCGGTTCATGTGTGGAGTAGTAGTAGTAGATGAGTCGGTCTACTTGATATGGATGTGATGCCTATATACATGATCATCCCTAGATAATCTCATAATTATTCGCTTTTCTATCAATTGCTCGACAATATATTGTTCACCCACCGTAATACTTATGCCATCTTGAGAGAAGCCACTAGTGAAACCTATGGCCCCCGGGTCTATCTTTTATCATATAAGCTTTCAATCTACTTTTATTTACATCTTTATTTTATGCATCTATATTATAAAATACCAAAAATATATTTATCTTATCATATTATCTCTATTAGATCTCACTTTCGCAAGTGGCCATGAAGGGATTGACAACCCCTTTATCGCGTTGGTTGTGAGTTCTTTGTTTGTTTGTGTAGGTTCGTGGGACTTGTGAGGAGCCTCCTACTGGATTGATACCTTGGTTCTCAAAAACTGAGGCAAATACTTATGCTACTGTGCTGCATCACCCTTTCCTCTTCAAGGAAAACCAACGCAAGATCAAGACGTAGCAGTCATCAACTGAGTCTCTTGCGAACAGAAATTTGATCCTCTGTCCGGTTCTTTCTTTCACCGAATAGTGTATGAGGGGCTACTATCCATACTATGACAATCTTCAAAACCTCATAAAACATACCTCAAAGCCTTTTATAAGGCTAATGCAGGATTCATTCAGTCCACTTTTAGCAGACAGAATCTTCTCAATCACCGCACCCATAAGGGCGCGATGATCATCGATGATGGAAGCACTTTTTAGCATTGTCGATAAGCTATCCTGCACCTCTGGTTGGACAGAGGTTGTCGGCGGAGCAGGAACGCCCCCTCCAGCCGAGGGAGGCTGCCTGCCTGATTCTGGAGCCTTAAAGGTCTCCGGTACTGTGTCCGGCTGTGGGCCGAATTCAAGATCGCCCCTACCGTCGATGCTCATGGGAACCTTCGCTCCCGTATATCCTTCCCCTGAAGTTTGGCCTCTTGGCGCCGCTTTTA
>NW_025252498.1:0-2042 GCF_018294505.1 Triticum aestivum | reverse complement strand
TGGTCGGGCATTGAGTCTTACTCAATTTCACACCTTGTAACACAGGCAAGAACCCTTTCTTTGCTTGATCCATTTTGAACTTCTTCAAAATTTTGTCAAGGTATGTGCTTTGTGAAAGTCCAATTAAGCGTTTTGATCTATCTCTATAGATCTTAATGCCTAATATGTAAGCAGCTTCACCGAGGTCTTTCATTGAAAAACTTTTATTCAAGTATCCCTTTATGCTATCCAGAAATTCTATATCATTTCCAATCAGTAATATGTCATCCACATATAATATCAGAAATGCTACAGAGCTCCCACTCACTTTCTTGTAAATACAGGCTTCTCCGAAAGTCTGTATAAAGCCAAATGCTTTGATCACACTATCAAAACGTTTATTCCAACTCCGAGAGGCTTGCACCAGTCCATAAATGGATCGCTGGAGCTTGCACACTTTGTTAACTTCCTTTGGATCGACAAAACCTTCCGGTTGCATCATATACAACTCTTCTTCCAGAAATCCATTCAGGAATGCAGTTTTGACATCCATCTGCCAAATTTCATAATCATAAAATGCGGCAATCGCTAACATGATTCGGACGGACTTAAGCATCGCTACGGGTGAGAAGGTCTCATCGTAGTCAATCCCTTGAACTTGCCGAAAACCTTTTGCGACAAGTCGAGCTTTGTAGACAGTAACATTACCATCAGCGTCAGTCTTCTTCTTAAAGATCCATTTATTCTCAATTTCTTGCCCATCATCGGGCAAGTCAACCAAAGTCCATACTTTGTTCTCATACATGGATCCCATCTCAGATTTCATGGCTTCAAGCCACTTTGCGGAATCTGGGCTCACCATCGCTTCTTCATAGTTCGTAGGTTCATCATGATCTAGTAGCATGACTTCCAGAACAGGATTTCCGTACCACTCTGGCGCGGATCTTACTCTGGTTGATCTACGTGGTTCAGTAGTATCTTGATCTGAAGTTTCATGATCATTATCATTGGCTTCCTCACTAACCGGTGTAGGTGTCACTGAAACAGTTTTCTGTGATGAACTACTCTCCAGTAAGGGAGCAGGTACAGTTACCTCGTCAAGTTCTACTTTCCTCCCACTCATTTTTTTCGAGAGAAACTCCTTCTCTAGAAATGATCCATTCTTAGCAACGAATGTTTTGCCTTCGGATCTGTGATAGAAGGTGTACCCAACAATTTCCTTTGGGTATCCTATGAAGACACATTTCTCCGATTTGGGTTCGAGCTTATCAGGTTGAAGCTTTTTCACATAAGCATCACAGCCCCAAACTTTAAGAAACGACAACTTTGGTTTCTTGCCAAACCATAGTTCATAAGGCGTCGTCTCAATGGATTTTGATGGTGCCCTATTTAACGTGAATGCGGCCGTCTCTAAAGCATAACCCCAAAATGATAGCGGTAAATCTGTAAGAGACATCAAGATCGCACCATATCTAGTAAAGTACGATTACGACGTTCGGACACACCATTGCGCTGTGGTGTTCCGGGTGGCGTGAGTTGTGAAACTATTCCACAGTTTTTCAAATGTACACCAAACTCGTAACTCAAATATTCTCCTCCACGATCAGATCGTAGAAACTTTATTTTCTTGTTACGATGATTTTCAACTTCACTCTGAAATTCTTTGAACTTTTCAAATGTTTCAGACTTATGCTTCATTAAGTAGATATATCCATATCTGCTCAAATCATCTATGAAGGTGAGAAAATAACGATATCCGCCACGAGCCTCAATATTCATCGGACCACATACATCGGTATGTATGATTTCCAACAAATCTGTTGCTCTCTCCATAGTACCGGAGAACGGTGTTTTAGTCATCTTTCCCATGAGGCACGGTTCGCAAGTACCAAGTGATTCATAATCAAGTGGTTCCAAAAGTCCATTAGTATGGAGTTTCTTCATGCGTTTTACACCGATATGACCTAAACGACAGTGCCACAAATAAGTTGCACTTTCATTATCAACTCTGTATCTTTTGGTTTCAACATTATGAATATGTGTATTACTACTATCGAGATTCA
>NW_025252497.1:0-2042 GCF_018294505.1 Triticum aestivum | reverse complement strand
TTGATTATGGAGGTGGTAAAAGAGTTCGTCGTAAAGGGTTATGCTGATGCAAACTTTGACACTAATATGGATGACTCTTAGTAGACCGGATTCGTATAGTAGAGCAGTTATTTGGAATAGTTCCAAATAGCGCATGGTAGCTGCATCTAGGAGATGACATAGAGATTTGTAAAGCACACATGGATCTGAAAGATTCAGACCCGTTGACTAATAACCTCTCTCACAAGCGAGATATGATCAAACCCAATGGGTGTTGGATTCGTTACAATCACATAGTGATGTGAACTAGATAATTAACTCTAGTGCAAGTGGGAGACTGTTGGAAATATGCCCTAGAGGCAATAATAAAATGGTTATTATTATATTTCCTTGTTCATGATAATTGTCTATTGTTCATGCTATAATTGTATTAACTGGAAACTGTAATACATGTGTGAATACATAGACCACAACATGTCCCTAGTGAGCCTCTAGTTGACTAGCTCGTTGATCAATAGATGGTTATGGTTTCCTGACCATGGACATTGGATGTCATTGATAACGGGATCACATCATTAGGAGAATGATGTGATGAACAAGACCCAATCCTAAGCATAGCACAAGATCGTGTAGTTCGTTTGCTAAAAGCTTTTCTAATGTCAAGTATCATTTCCTTAGACCATGAGATTGTGCAACTCCCGGATACCGTAGGAATGCTTTTGGTGTGCCAAACGTCACAACGTAATTGGGTGGCTATAAAGGTGCACTATGGGTATCTCCGAAAGTGTCTGTTGGGTTGGCACGAATCGAGACTGGGATTTGTCACTCCGTGTGATGGAGAGGTATCTCTGGGCCCACTCAGTAATGCATCATCATAATGAGATCAATGTGACTAAGTAGTTAGTCACGGGATCATGCATTACGGAATGAGTAAAGTGACTTGCCGGTAACGAGATTAAACGAGGTATTGGGATACCGACGATCGAATCTCGGGCAATGTGACGCCCTCGATTCAATCATACACTAATCATACACGCAAATGTGTACGATCAAGATCAAGGACTCACGGTAAGATATCACAACACAACTCTAGACACAAATTAAAATAATACAAGCTTTATATTACAAGCCAGGGGCCTGGAGAGCTCGAATACATCAGCTTGAATACAAACGAGTCAGCGGAAGCAACAATATCTGAGTACAGACATAAGTTAAACAAGTTTGCCTTAAGAAGGCTAGCACAAAAGCATCTAAGATCGAAAAGGCAAGGCCTCCTGCCTGGGAGCCTCCTAACTACTCCTGGTCATCGGCGGTCTCCGTCACGTGGTAGTAGCCGCCCTCGGTGTAGTAGCAGTCATCGAAGGTGGCATCTGGCTCCTGGACTCCACCATCTGGTTGCAACAACCAGGAAGAAGAAAGAAAGGGGAAAAGGGGTAGCAAAGCAACCGTGAGTACTCATCCAAAGTACTCACAAGCAAGGATCTACACTACATATGCAACATTATCAAAGAAAGGTTGTATAAGTGGACTGGGCTGCAGAAATGCCAGAATAGAGAGAGGGCCTAGTCCTATCGAAGACTAGCATCTTTTGGAAACCACCATCTTGCAGCAAACAGGAGGGAGTAGAGTAGCATAAAGTAAAGTAGTAGTAGTGTTATCAACCTCGGCCAGAGATCCTTTCTCGACTCCTTGCGAGAAAGCAATCCCAGAGCCATACTATCCAATTGTCATCACAATCCAATTCTCATCACCATCCAATTCTCATCACCATCCAATTCTCATCACAAGTATCCAGTTCTAGTTGTATTGATCGAGATACAACTCCAAGTGTCCGTTACCGTAGGACAGGCTATGCATAGATTAGTTCTTCCCTGCAGGGGTGCACCAACTTACCCACCACGCTCGCTTAACTTCGGCCGGACACACTTTCCTGGGTCATGCCCGACCTCGGCCAAACAATACGCCGCAACCCGACCTAGACTTAAAAGAGAGGTCAGCACGCCGGACTAAACCTATGCCCCCAGGGGTCATGGGCCATCTCCCCGGGAACTCCTGCACGTTGC
>NW_025252496.1:0-2042 GCF_018294505.1 Triticum aestivum | reverse complement strand
GCGAGGAGGAGGGAGGAGGGACGGAAGGAGGGGAGTACCTCGGCAGCGGACGGACAAAGGCGGCGGCACCGGCGACGCACGACGACGGTTATCGGCACGGGGGGCGAGAGTGAGAGTGTGAGTGAGGGTGCCAGTCGTGTGCGTGGGGATAAGGTAGGGATAGTTGTAGCGCGTTTGCTGAAACGCGCTACAGATAATAAGAATAGCAGTAGCGCGTTGTACATAAACCGCTACTGCTAAGTGTAACTATACAAAAAATACGCGTCAATGCAAAAATACATTGGCCATCAATGATCTTTTTGTGTACAATCTGAATTGTCAATATGAGTCCTATTCGGTAGGAACCGGAGAGGACTCATATTGCGGCCACAAATTTTACACATAGAGTTCAGTGAAGACCAACTGGTTGTGGTAGTTTCAAAAATAACATATTTAAGGTGGTAAACACCCTGTTCACGGAGCGAGGTGGGACTAAACTTGTGGGCTGATCTTAGCAGTAGTGGTTTTCCCATAAGTGCGCTGCTGCTAACTTCTATAGCAGTAGCGCTGTTCAATAAAGCGCGCTACAGCTATAACTAGCGGGGGGGCGAGGTCATGGCAATTATAGCAGCAGCGCGGTTCGTGTTGGACGCGCTACTGCTATTTTCCTATCAGCAGCGCGTTTGTCTAACACGCGCTGCTGCTAAATAGCAGTAGCGTGGTATTTTTGGGAGCACTGCTGGTATGATTCTGTGTATAGGCTTTTCCCTAGTAGTGTATCTATAATTTTTGATTGCTCCATGCTACTTTATCTACTGTTTTAGGCAATATTGGGCTTTATTATCCACTTTTATATTATTTTTTGGACTAACCTATTAACCGGAGGCCCAACCCAGATTTGCTGTTTTATGCCTATTTCAGTCTTTCGAGGAAAAGGAATATCAGACGGAGTCAAAACGGAACGAAATCAACTGGAGAAGTTATTTTTGGAAGGAAAGCCACCCGATGGACTTGGAGTGCACGTCAGGAGATACGGGAGGTGCTCACGAGGGTGGGGGGTGCCCCCCCTGGGCGCGCCCCCCTGCCTCGTGGGACGCTCGTAGATCCACTAACGTACTTCCTGCACCCATATATACCTACGTACCCAAAAACTTCCAGAACAGAACCTAGATCGGGAGTTCCGCCGCCGCAAGCCTCCAGAGCCACCAAAAACCAATCGGGACCCTGTTCCGGCACCCTGCCGGAGGGGAATCCCATCACCGAAGGCCATCTTCATCATCCCGACGCTATCCATGACGAGGAGGGAGTAGTTCACCCTCGCGGCTGAGGGTATGTACCAGTAGCTATGTGTTTGATCTCTCTCTCTCTCTCGTGTTCTCTCTCGTGTTCCTCTATGGCACGATCTTGATGTATCCCGATCTTTGCTACTGTAGTTGGATCTTATGATGTTTCTCCCCCTCTACTCTCTTGTGATGAATTGAGTTTCCCCTTTGAAGTTATTTTATCGGATTGAGTCTTTTATGAGAACACTTGATGTATGTCTTGCCATGATTATATGTGGTGACAATGGGATATCATGTGCCACTTGATGTATGTTTTGGTGACCAACTTGCGGGTTCCACCCATGAACCTATGCATAGGGGTTGGCACACGTTCTTGACTCTCCGGTAGTAGCTTTGGGGCATTCTTTGAAGTACTTTTATGTTGGTTGGATGAATCTGAGATTGTGTGATGCATATCATATAATCATGCCCACGGATACTTGAGGTGACAATGGAGTATCTAGGTGACATTAGGGTTTTGGTTGATTTGTATCTTAAGGTGTTATTCTAGTACGAACTCTTTTATAGATCGATCCAAAAGAATAGCTTTGTGGTGGTTTTGTACCCGACCATAATCTCTACGTTTGTTCTCCGCTATTAGTGGCTTTGGAGTGACTCTTTGTTGCATGTTGAGGGCTCATTTTATGATCTATCTATGTTATTATTGTTGAGAGAACTTGCACTAGTGAAAGTATGAACCCTAGGCCTTGTTTCCTATCATTGCAATACCGTTTACGCTCA
>NW_025252495.1:0-2042 GCF_018294505.1 Triticum aestivum | reverse complement strand
GTCCACCAATTTATTTCAGAATTTTTGGAGTTCCATAAGTATACGTTTGATACAGATTACTACAGACTGTTCTGTTTTTGACAGATTCTGTTTTCTATGTGTTGTTTGCTTATTTTGATGAATCTATGTCTAGTATGTAAGGGTATGGACCATAGAAAAGTTGGAATACAGTAGATATTACACCAATATTAATTTAGAATGAGTTCATTACAGTAACTAAGTGGTGATTTATTTTCTTATACTAATGGAGCTTACGAGTTTTGTGTTGAGTTTTGTGTGGTTGAAGTTTTCAAGTTTTGAGTAAGGATTCAATGGACTATGGAATTAGGAGTGGCAAGAGCCTGAGCTTGGGGATGCCCAAGGCACCCCAAGGTAATATTCAAGGAAAACCAAGCAACTAAGCTTGGGGATGCCCGGAAGGCATCTCCTCTTTCGTCTTTGTTCATCAGTAACTTTACTTGGAGCAATATTTTTATTCGCCACATAATATGTGTTTTGCTTGGAGCGTCAATTTATTTTGTTAGTATTTGCTTGATGTTATTTAGAATAATGTTTTTCATCTATATTTTCAATAAAAATGTTAAGGATAGCCTTTACCATGCTTGTTTTGCTAGTATACATGTTGCTGTTTCAAAACAGAAAGTTTACCGCTGTTGCAAAAATTCCCTAGAAAAGTCAGAGAGTGATATAATGTTGAATCTTTTTGCATAATGAGTATCTGATAAATATTTTACAGCGTAGTATTTTTCTTATATTTTTTGGAGTTAGGGAAGTATGATGAATCTTGCATTCTTTACAGACTATACTGTTTTGGCAGATTGCTGTTATGTTTGCATTGTTTGCATATGCTTGCTTGTTTAAAGATTCTATTTTAGGATAGGAGTATCAAATATGCAGATACATTTAGTATTCCACGTTGAATAATAATGTTAGTATTTTGTTACATTAGAAAATGATAAGGTTTTGCATTGATTTATACTAACCTATCTCACGAGTTCTTGTTGAGTTTGTTGTGGATGAAACCTTTGATAAAAAGAAGAGAAATCATGATATGAGAGGAATTAAGGAGATGCAAAAGTTCAAGCTTGGGGATGCCCAAGGAACCCCAAGATAATATTTCAAGAAGTCTCAAGCATCTAAGCTTGGGGATGCCCCGGTAGGCATCCCACCTTTCTTCTTCAACAATTATCGGTTAGTATCGGTTGAACCTAAGTTTTTGCTTCTTCACATGAGTTGTGCTATCCTTGCAATTCCATTTTGTTTTGTTTTGCTCGCTGTTTGAATACAATACCAAGATCTGAAATTCTTTAATGAGAGAGAGTCTTCACATAGTTACACAATTATTTAACTACTCATTGATTTTCACTTATATCTTTTTGGAGTAGTTTGTCATTTACTCGTGTGCTTCACTTATATCCTATGAGTAAATGGTTGAATGAATTGAATGTCATAAATCTGAAATTATATATGTTTCATTTGCTATCCCATGGGGAGTAATGACTTCACATCTAAGAAGTAGAAATAGTAAGTTTATTGAAGGTTAGCAAGCATTGTATTGGTCATTTGAACAATTCATGAAAGAATATTGAAGGAAGAGAGGTTTCACATATAAATATACTATCATAGACATCTTTTATAATTGTGAGCACTCATTAAGTATGACATGCTAAAAAGTTGATGTTGGACAAGGAAGACAATGTAATGGGTTATGTTTTCTCGCATCTCAGTTAAAGTATATTGTCATGGATCATTCAAACAAGTTGAGCTTGCCTTTCCCCCTCATGCTAGCCAAAATTCCTAGCACCAAGTAGAGATACTACTTGTTCTTTCAAATATCCTTAAACCCATTTTTGCCATGAGAGTCCACCATACCTACCTATGGATTGAGTAAGATCCTTCAAGTAAGTTGTCATCGGTGCAAGTAATAAAAATTGCTCTCCAAATATGCATGACTTATTAGTTCGGAGAAAATAAGCTTTGTACGATCTTGTTATGGAAGCAATAAAAGTGACGGACTGCATAATAAAGGTCCATATACAAGG
>NW_025252494.1:0-2042 GCF_018294505.1 Triticum aestivum | reverse complement strand
GAAATATACAATATGCCACTTCATAATATTCGTCCATAGGCTATTCTAGGTGCTGCGTCACCTTATTAATGGGCCAGGCCCATGTAATTTCGAAATACTTAAGTATAGGCTATTTTTAGAGTCCATATGTGTGGGGAAACAAGAGTTAGGGTTGGTTTCGGACCCCACCCTCAAGGGCCACGAAATTCCCCCCTCTTCCTCCATATATACAGCCCTTAGGGCGTCGTTTAGACTTTGGGTTTTGTTTAGATCAAAAGTTCGCCATAGCTGCAACTTCGCGTACTTCGTTTGTGTCCAACGACCAGACCAAGACGTCACAGAACCCCACCTTGATCAATAAAGCTTTCATCTTATATTTGCAATATCCAGATTGCAATCTCAGTTTCTTGCTTGTTCTTCGTTTGCTCGCAGGAAACAGACCCTCGTGGTCAGGTTGATCGTGCTCCGGCGTGGTCAATAACCTCTCGGAGTTGGTTTAGCGATTGCTAAGGCGCGACGTCCTCGCACGTTTGTAGTCGGATCGTCAAAGTCGACTTCCACCAAAGCGATATCCATCATCTCATCGAAAGACGGGACACCTTTGCCTCTATCACTATGATGAGGAGACTTTGGCTCTTATTACACGTGACGAATACGGTGGAGACGATTCTGATCATGAGACGCAATACATGGCTCCTGAAGATGCTGACAGGTATGAATGTTTAGTTTCTCAACGTGTTTTGAGTGTGCAGGTTACACAAGCTGAGCAAAATCAGAGGCATAATTTGTTCCACACAAAGGGAGTTGTGAAGGAACGTTCTGTTCGCGTGATCATAGATGGAGGGAGCTGCAATAACTTGGCTAGCATGGAGATGGTGGAGAAGCTATCTCTCACCACAAGACCACATCCACATCCTTACTACATCCAATGGTTCAACAACAGCGGCAAGGTTAAGGTAACACGTACTGTTCGTGTGCATTTTAGTATCTCTACATATGCTGATTATGTTGATTGTGATGTGGTACCTATGCAAGCATGTTCCTTATTACTTGGTAGACCATGGCAATTTGATAAAAATTCTGTACACCATGGTAGAAACAATCAGTATACTCTTGTTCATAACGATAAAAATATTACTTTGCCTCCTATGACTCCTAATTCCATTTTGAAAGATGATATTAATAGAGCTAATAAAGCAAAACAGGAGACAAATAAGAGTGAAAATCAGATTGTGGCAAAAGAATTTGAGCACCAAATGAAGTCTAATAATAAACCATCTACTGTTGTTTCTGAAATTAAATTGAAAAGTGCATGTTTACTTGCCACCAAATCTGATATTGATGAGCTAGATTTCAGCAAATCTGTTTGCTATGCCTTTGTGTGCAAAGAGGCATTATTTTCATTCGAGGACGTGCCTTCCTCTTTGCCCCTGCTGTCACTAACATTTTGTAGGAGTTCGTTGACGTCTATCCACAAGACGTGCCACCGGGATTACCACCTATTCGAGGGATTGAGCATCAAATTGACTTAATTCCCGGTGCTTCGCTACCCAACCGTGCACCATACCGTACCAATCCAGAGGAGACGAAGGAGATTATGCGTCAAGTACAAGAACTGCTCGACAAAGGTTATATACGCGAATCCCTTAGTCCTTGTGTTGTTCCTATCATTTTAGTGCCGAAAAAGGATGGTACGTCGCGTATGTGCGTTGATTGTAGAGGCATAAATAATATTCCTATTCGTTATCATCATCCTATTCCTAGGCTAGATGATATGCTTGATGAATTGAGTGGCTCTACAATATTCTCCAAAGTTGATTTGCGTAGTGGATACCATCAAATTCGTATGAAATTGGGAGATGAATGGAAAACAACATTTAAAACTAAGTTTGGATTATATGAGTGGTTAGTCATGCCTTTTGGGTTAACTAATGCACCTAGTTCTTTCATGAGGTTAATGAACGAAGTTTTACGTGCTTTCATTGGACGATTTGTGGTAGTTTACTTTGATGACATATTGATTTATAGCAAATCTTTGGAGGAACATTTGGAACATCTACGTG
>NW_025252493.1:0-2042 GCF_018294505.1 Triticum aestivum | reverse complement strand
CTTAATCCACTGACATAAATTGATAGATTCATCAAAACAAGCAAACTATGCATCAAAAACAGAATCTGTCAAAAATAGAACAGTCTGTAGCAATCTGAACATTCACCATACTTCTGTACCCAAAAATTCTACCAAAATTAGGAAAAATAAACAAGTTGTACAGAAAGACAGTGCAAAAGGAATCAGAACCATTTCAGCAAAAAATGTAAAATTGAGCACTACAGCCAAAGTTTCTGTCCTGCACCGTACAAACCAACAAGCATTGTAAACATCCTAAAGGCAAACCTTGGCACATTATTTTTATAATACAATGGAATTGTAAAAGGGGATAATTATTTTTTATGACAAGTTTCTGTAATCAAGATTCACAAAGTTTCCGTGAGCATGAACAAAGTTCAAGGAGCTCTCCCACTTCAACAATGCTTGTCTCTCTCACTTTCACTTTCCTTTTTGAAAAGTTTTTAGGTTCCCCTCTTTATTTATTGTTTGTTTTTAAACTATATAAAAGCACTCAAATAAATGACTCTCTAAAACTTCCGGGTTGTCTCCCTGGCAGCACTTTCTTTAAAGCCATTAAGCTAGGCATATAGTGCTCAAGTAATGAATCCACCCGGATCCCAAGGTATATCAAAGCCAATTTTAATTAACAATGATTTGTAATTTAGTAGTGAGCACAAAGTAACATATATCATGCAAAAACAAAGTCTACCTCTCTTTCTATGCATAGGCATGTCATAAAAAACAATTCATGCACACATAGTAAAGGCCAACACATAGTATAAGCAGTTTCTTGCAATTTTATCATATTGGAAACATAGAGAGGTGGAGATATAGTTCCTCTCTCATAATAATTGCAAGTAGGAGCAGCAAGCACATGCATATCACATTCATAAAAATTATCATGTGTAATGGTAAAAGGCAGCCCATCAATATAATCCTTAATAAGAACAAACTTCTCCGATATAGTGTAGTCGGGAGAATTCAAAAAGATAATACGACTATCATGTGTGGGAGCAATAGCAACAATTTCATGTTTAACATAAGTAACTATAGCAAGTTCATCTCCATAAGAATAATTCATATTGGCATCTTGGCCACAAGCATAGCAAGCATCATCAAAAATGGATATGTCAAGAGAATCAACGGGATCATAGCAGTCATCATAGCAGTCATCCTTCGGTAAGCACGAAGGGGAATTAAACAATGTATGAGTTGAAGAGTTACTCTTCGTAGAAGGTGGGAACGAGTGATCAATCCGCTCTTCCTCCTTTTGTTCTTCGCTCTCCTCATCATCTTTTTCATCCAATGGGCTCACAGTTTCATCAATTTCTTCTTCCATAACTTCCTGCAAAATATTAGTCTCTTCTTGGACAGCGGAGACTTTCTCAACAAATGCATTAATATTGTAATTGTATTCATAATTTTCATAGCAATATTTCAATATAGCATAATTTTCAAGCCTATAAACATCATCATCTAAAGCTTCATACTTTTCAAACAAAGATTCAATTTCATAAGTAGCCTTAAAAGCAACAAATTCTTCAATTTGTTCAACATCATAGTAATCATATATACTTCTAGCATAAGAAGCTAAGGTTTCATTATCATTAAATTTGCATGAAAAGGGAAGGTGTGGAGCCATCATCCTAGAGCAAAAAGTAATATCATATCCCAAGCATAAATCCAGAGCATACCAAGGCAACATATTAATTTTATCCCATAATAGTTTCCCTTTTTGTGTCAAGCGATAATCCCTAAAGTATTCACGTTGATCCAATGTGTCACCCATAACATAATTGAATGGGGGTTTCTCAGGATTATTAAAGTAGTACATAATGTCTTTCACATAACGAGCATCGAGGGTTTTAGGAGGTTCCCCATCTCCATGAGTATCAAGTACACCTAATGTTTTTGGTATTTCGTGTTCCATATCCATAACTAAAGATATAGAGCAACTAAGAACATCAAATAAAAATTACTTAGTGATAAAGCAAACAAGCACACACAAGAATATTCACCCCACGCTATGACTCCCCGGCAAC
>NW_025252492.1:0-2042 GCF_018294505.1 Triticum aestivum | reverse complement strand
TGTCACAAGACGAGCAGCATCAGTAAGTGTTAGACCTCGGCTCACCCAGGCTGACATCAGGAAGAGAGTCGATGAGCTGGTCTCGAAGGTGAAAAACCGAGCCCAGACGTTGGCGGAACACTATCTGGGTTGGTTGAATTGGTTTCAGAGGCAGGTTGCCGATGACCATGGATATGATGCGGGGACACGTCAGCATGTTGGCAGTGCTTTATCTTAAGAATAACTAGTAGAATGCCCGTGCGTTGCTACGGGCTATGATGCATGAAGAAATCAAATGTAGATTTCTCGCTCAGACGAGCGGACGTGTTCGGACGTCCGGACATCAAATGGGCGCCCGTCGCGGTGATTGCCTTATCGCCGTTGGTGCCGACCGCTCGAGGCCGCCATCACCACTCACCAGTCACCACTCCTAGTCTCCGCCAGCTCCCCGTCGCTGGTTGCGTCGGACAAAGACCAGCATCTGATTGCGTCGGACAAACACCAGCATCTTCCTCCTGCTTCCCCATCTCTGTTTGCCACCTTGCACATGATTAGTTTTATTTTTCCCAGGTGCACACTTAACCCGGGCAAGATGAAAAACATATTTAGTATCTTTCGCTTTCTTTAGAGCAGAAGGGAAATAATGGACACAATGTTCTAAAGTATTGGTGCTGGTCACTACTATACAACATCTATACAAATGTTCCAAAATAATACTTTTGCTTGCAGCAATTGATTTTTCTTCTGCACTTTGCAGTCACAACCAATTCTGGATATATTAACAATGCAAACTTGATAAATGAGTACAATAGGTTTATAGGGAGGGTAACTAACAAAAAATTGTACTGTACACTACAAAAATATCTGTTCTCATGAAGAAATACGTCAGTTGTGTTAATTACCAAATGAGGAAAATAGTTCATTCATACATCAAAAGCAATCCAACTGAAATTGGAGCACAAAGCACTACCAAACACTCATAGGAGGCAATTACTTTGCAAAACTGTCAGTGCTCTCAGTTCAGTTAAAAGAGCATAAGGTCCTACTCAAAAAACTTTTTGATTCAAAAGCTCATAGACTATTTTTTGTTCTACATTTACTGAAATAAAGAGAATTAATTAGCTAATGATAATGATGCAAACAAAAGAGCTAGTCTATTACCTGGGTGCTCCTTGGAGAACATGCCCGAACAGCTCGGACATCCTTATATGCTCCTCACATATGGGTTGGATATGTTGGATTTGTGGACGGACTGGACATACCCAGACAAAGTAGGGATTGTGATTGGGTGGCCTTTTTTCTTCTCTTTTCTGTCCAGGACAATGATCGGACTCTCAAATGGGATGTTTGAGGGGTCCAATTGTAGATGCTCTTAATTTCCGAAATAGAAAACAAATATAAGTTTCAGTGGCAAATGAATATTTTTCTACAGTTGGTATATATAACTATACTATTGTGTATAAAGAGAACGACCAGGTAACATGCCATTTATTATTAGTCTAATGTGTGATAGCTGCTCAATCTATTTTCTGGTATCCAACATTGCAAATTATTTGGAGATCCAAAGGAGACAGATTCAACATCATATGTATTCAAGTAACAATCAAAGGTTATATGTGGTATTTAGGATATGGGTCAAGAACTTTACGTGCAACCTGAGATCAAAACTTATCAACAGAGATAAAAAAAACACCAATAGAGATTGCCATTTTTGGGAGGTTAGTTCCATCAAGCTTAATACGACATCATGCAAAATTTTGCAAAAGCTTTCTATTATTATAACAACATGTTAATCGAACATAATTTGGCAAAACCAATTCTGTGTATGAACATCAATAATAGACCATACCCGTAGTGAGTATGCATTAACCAAAGCATAGGCATATAAGTTCTATGAGAGTGACCTACAATCAAGAAGAGAAAATAGATATTATCCAACATCAAAGACCATCCCCACCACATCGGTCAGACTTCCGTGTACTGATTGCACCACATCGATCAGAATTATGGCCATGTACTGATTGCCCAGGAGAGCTATGAATCCAGTATCCATGTATCAAAAA
>NW_025252491.1:0-2042 GCF_018294505.1 Triticum aestivum | reverse complement strand
GAGCCCGAATCGGCCGAAACTGCGAGTGTTGATGATCGACACGTGAACGCACCCCGGGGTTTGTTAATTGCGCAAGTCACACCGGGACCCCAAACAGTGAGTAATAGTCCACGAAACGGGCCAGAATCAGCCACAACTGTGAGTGTTCATGACCGGTACGTAAACGCATTTTGGGGTTCAACAACTATGGAAATCGCTTCGGGACCCCTAAATGTTGAGTAATAGTCCTCGAATCGCGTCAGAATTGGCCCAAACTGTGAGTGTTGAGGACAGACACGCAAACGCACCCCGAGAATTGTCAATCATGGAAATCGCTCTGGGACGCCAAAATGGTGAATAATCGTGCACGAAATGGACCAGAGTCGACCAAATTTGTGTGTTGATGACTGACATGTAAACGCACCACGGAGTTCGTCAATCGTGGAAATCACCGCGGGACGGCCAAAACTAATTAATAGTGCAAGAAACGGGCCAAAATCGGCCCAAACTGCGATTTTTGATGATCGACACGTAAGCGCACCATGGGGTTCAACAACCATGGAAATCGCTTTGGGGCCCCAAAACGGTGAGTAATAGTCGACGAAACGGGCCAGAAGCGGCCCAAAATGCGAGTGTTGCTAACCGACACATAAACGCACCCCGGTGTTCGTCAATCATGGAAATCACACCGGGACGCCAAAACAGAGTAATAGTCCAAGAAACGGGCCAGAATTGGCAAAAGCTATGAATGTTGATGACAGACACGTAAGTGCACCTTGGAGTTCAACAACCATGGAAATCGCTCTGGGACCCCAAAGCGGCGAGTAATAGTGCACGAAACGGACCAAAATCGGCCAAAATTATGAGTGTTGATGACCGAAACGTAAACGCACAACGGGGTTCGTAAATTGTGGAAATCACTCCAGGACCCCCGAAACTAAGTAATAGTCCAAGAAATGGGCCAAAAATCGGCCCAAACTGCGATTGTTGATGACATACATGTAAGCGCACCTTGGGGTTCAACAACTATGGAAATCTCTTCGGGACCCCAAAACGGTGAGTAATAGTCCACGAAACGAGTCAGAATCGACAAAAACCATGAGTGTTGATGACCGATACGTAAACGCACCCCGGGGTTTGTTAATCAAGGAAAGCACTCCGGGACCCCAAAACAGTGAGTAATAGTCCATGAAACGGGCCAGAATCGGCCAAAACTACGAGTGCCACAAAATGAGCCCGAATCGGCCGAAACTGCGAGTGTTGATGATCGACACGTGAACGCACCCCGGGGTTTGTTAATTGCGCAAGTCACACCGGGACCCCAAACAGTGAGTAATAGTCCACGAAACGGGCCAGAATCAGCCACAACTGTGAGTGTTCATGACCGGTACGTAAACGCATTTTGGGGTTCAACAACTATGGAAATCGCTTCGGGACCCCTAAATGTTGAGTAATAGTCCTCGAATCGCGTCAGAATTGGCCCAAACTGTGAGTGTTGAGGACAGACACGCAAACGCACCCCGAGAATTGTCAATCATGGAAATCGCTCTGGGACGCCAAAATGGTGAATAATCGTGCACGAAATGGACCAGAGTCGACCAAATTTGTGTGTTGATGACTGACATGTAAACGCACCACGGAGTTCGTCAATCGTGGAAATCACCGCGGGACGGCCAAAACTAATTAATAGTGCAAGAAACGGGCCAAAATCGGCCCAAACTGCGATTTTTGATGATCGACACGTAAGCGCACCATGGGGTTCAACAACCATGGAAATCGCTT
Organism: Triticum aestivum; assembly: GCF_018294505.1. Lineage (NCBI taxonomy): Eukaryota > Viridiplantae > Streptophyta > Magnoliopsida > Poales > Poaceae > Triticum > Triticum aestivum. The sequence continues at coordinate 281 of NW_025252491.1, read as the reverse complement.
TGGGGCCCCAAAACGGTGAGTAATAGTCGACGAAACGGGCCAGAAGCGGCCCAAAATGCGAGTGTTGCTAACCGACACATAAACGCACCCCGGTGTTCGTCAATCATGGAAATCACACCGGGACGCCAAAACAGAGTAATAGTCCAAGAAACGGGCCAGAATTGGCAAAAGCTATGAATGTTGATGACAGACACGTAAGTGCACCTTGGAGTTCAACAACCATGGAAATCGCTCTGGGACCCCAAAGCGGCGAGTAATAGTGCACGAAACGGACCAAAATC
>NW_025252490.1:0-2042 GCF_018294505.1 Triticum aestivum | reverse complement strand
AAATATATCAGAAAAGTAAAAAAACTATATAAAAAACTACTCAGAAATGAGAATAGATGCGCTTATAGAGAAAATTTAACCTAAATTCATAATAAATTTCTACTAACTTCAGAGAAATTCAGTATGAATTTAGGTCAAATTTCCTGTATAAGGGCATCTATTTTCATTTTGAGAGGAGCTCAACAAGGCAGTGAGGGAGGGGCTTATAAACCGGTGTGAGCCTCCTTCGGTTGGCGAGGTGGGACTGAACTCTGGCCGCAACAAGGACCAACACTTTAGTCCCGGTTGGTGGCATGAACCGGGACAAAAGGGACCTTTGGTCCCGGTTCATACCACCAACCGGGACCAATGGTGGTGGGCCAGGAGCAAGGCACATTGGTCCCGGTTCGTCCCACCAACCGGGACTAAAAGTTCCAGACGAATCGGGACCAATGGCCCACGTGGCCCGGTCGGCCCTCGGCCGGGGCTCACGAATCGGGTCCAATGCCCCCATTGGTCCCGATTCTGGATTGAACCGGGACTAATGGGCTGACCCGGCCTGGACCAATGCCCCCTTTTCTACTAGTGTTGGCATGTGCAACCGGAGCGGTTGCACAGGGCCTCCAAATTCCAGGGCCCCAAAATCAGAGATAGTAATGCGCTTTTAAGATGGAATTATATGAAAAGGACTCACCCTTACATTCAGGCCAACCTCACGTCGGTGTGTGTGTTGTGTGAGTATTTTTGTCTCTCATTCACTGCATGGTTCTTAGTGGAGCCATCCGATCCCATGTGCTGCCATTCATGGTCTCCAACATTTCACCTCTCTAATTAGTTTCAACTCCGATCATTTTTGTTCGTTCTTCTACTTCATTAATATTTTCTTTTTGGGTAGATTTACATTTTAATATAAAATGTGAATTCGCTGAAAAAATCTGTGGCATTGCAATAACTTACACAAAATGTTTTAATTTATATTTTTATAATAGGGCCTAAATTGATTTTGCACCGGGCCCTGAATTTTAAAGGTACGGCCCTGGTTGGCGTGGTCGAGACTCGAGATGAAGTTCAACTTATTCTTGATCATGGCATGGAGCTTGAGTCTAGTACTGAGGTAGTAGCGATATAGCGTCATTTTAGTTCATAGACAATAATTAATGGCCAAGAGTTGACAAGTATTTTGCACTCCAAATGGTACATTCCCGAAGCTTACGTTCAACTCATTTGAAATCACTACTGCAAGGATTTCCCTCATTGATTGAGGGGGAATTTGTTGGCATCAACTAGTACTATGGTAGTCAAATAACCGCAGACCTTCCCATAAGTTGGTTACTCCCTGCCTTCCCAGGGACACAATTCTAATTAAATTGCATGAAGCATTCTGGGATATTCAGACTTGGGATTAAGCAAAGGGGCGACGAACTGACGATACAACAGAAAGTAGCATGAGAAAGAAGGAATCTTATAGAGCTGATAACTTGTATTTGAAAGGTCTCTAGAATAACTTAAAAGCCAACTGTTTAACGCTGGCCAGATTGGCTACAAGACGACATGTATATAGTCAATACTTTATAAAAGCAATTTTGATGGTGATATGTGGACCCTCCGTCTGTAATTTGACTCCTAAGTCCTATCTCGAGAAACCGCATCTCCTGTAAAATAATATGGGGCACCTTACGAAGCATATGTAGTGAACCGTCAAACTTATGTATTCTTGTCTACAAATTAATAATAAGCTATGTATATTTTTAAATAAAAGTATTACTACTAGATTTGCTATGAGAAATACTTGTATCCATGACTGCAATACATGGTACAAGTTTTTTTTGAGAGCTATCAAAACGGAGATGCATCCATTTGGTATAACAAATATATATGGATGAGCGGGTCAGATCGAACAAATAGGAGATCAGCAGCAGTGCACTTGTATCCATGACTGCGGTCTAGCATGACAAATATGTGCGGATCAGATAGGACAAACATCGTTGTCGTGTACTAGTCACATCCATCTACCTCGAGTCCGAAAGATTAATGTGTGGCGTGGCGTGTAGCGTCACGCGAAG
>NW_025252489.1:0-2043 GCF_018294505.1 Triticum aestivum | reverse complement strand
TTTGGCCGAATCGTGTCCGTTTCGTGCACTATTACTCAATGTTTTGGAGACCTAGAGCAATTTCGACGATTGATGAACCCCAGGGTGCATTTATGTGTCTGTCGTCAACACTCACAGTTTTGGCCAATTCTGACATGTTTCGTGGACTATTACTCACAGTTTTGGGGTCCCGAAGTGATTTCCATAGTTGTTGAACTCCAAGGTGTGCTTACGTGTTGGTCATCAACACTCGCAGTTTTGGCCGATTCTGGCCCGTTTCATGGACTATTACTCACCGTTTTGGGGTCCCAAAGCGATTTCCATGGTTGTCGAATTCCAAAGTGCGCTTACATGTCGGTCATCAACAATCACAGTTTGGGCCAATTCTGGCCCGTTTCTTGGACTATTACTCTATTTTGGGGTCTTGGAGTCATTTCGATGATTGACGAACCCTTGGTGCGTTTACGTGTCGGTGATCAACACTCACATATTCGGCCTATTCTAGTCCGTTTTGTGCACTATCACTCAGCGTTTTGGGGACCTAGAGCAATTTCCACGATCGGTGAACCCCGGGCTTCGTTTATGTGTCCGTCGTCAACACTGAGAGTTTTGGCCAATTCTGACATGTTTCGTGGACTATTACTCACAGTTTTGGGGTCCCGAAGCGATTTCCATAGTTGTTGAACTCCAAGGTGTGCTTACGTGTTGGTCATCAACACTCACAGTTTTGGTTGATTCTGGCCTGTTTCATGGACTATTACTCACCGTTTTGGGGTCTCGAAGCGATTTCCATGGTTGTCGAACTCCAAGGTGCGCTTACGTGTCGGTCATCAACAATCACAGTTTGGGCTGATTCTGGCCCGTTTCTTGGACTACTACTCTATTTTGGGGTCTCGGAGTCATTTCCATGATTGACGAACCCCAGGGCGCGTTTACGTGTCGGTGATCAACACTCACATATTCGGCCGATTCTAGTCCGTTTTGTGCACTATCACTCAGCGTTTTGGGGACCTAGAGCAATTTCCACGATCGATGAACCCCGGGGTTCGTTTATGTGCCCGTCGTCAACACTGAGAGTTTTGGCCAATTCTAACGGGTTTCGTGGACTATTACTCACCGTTTTGGGGTCCCGAAGCGATTTCCATAGTTGTCGAACCCCAAGGTGTCCTTACGTGTTGGTCATCAACACTCGCAGTTTTGGCCGATTCTGGCCCATTTCATGGACTATTACTCACCGTTTTGGGGTCCCAAAGCGATTTCCATGGTTGTCGAACTCCAAGGTGCGCTTACGTGTCGGTCATCAACAATCACAGTTTGGGCCGATTCTGGCCCGTTTCTTGGACTACTACTCTATTTTGGGGTCTCAGAGTCATTTCCATGATTGACGAACCCCAGGGTGCGTTTATGTGTCGATCATCAACACTCACATATTTGGCCGAATCGTGTCCGTTTCGTGCACTATTACTCAATGTTTTGGAGACCTAGAGCAATTTCGACGATTGATGAACCCCAGGGTGCATTTATGTGTCTGTCGTCAACACTCATAGTTTTGGCCAATTCTGACATGTTTCGTGGACTATTACTCACAGTTTTGGGGTCCCGAAGTGATTTCCATAGTTGTTGAACTCCAAGGTGTGCTTACGTGTTGGTCATCAACACTCGCAGTTTTGGCCGATTCTGGCCCGTTTCATGGACTATTACTCACCGTTTTGGGGTCCCAAAGCGATTTCCATGGTTGTCGAATTCCAAAGTGCGCTTACATGTCGGTCATCAACAATCACAGTTTGGGCCAATTCTGGCCCGTTTCTTGGACTATTACTCTATTTTGGGGTCTTGGAGTCATTTCGATGATTTACGAACCCTTGGTGCGTTTACGTGTCGGTGATCAACACTCACATATTCGGCCGATTCTAGTCCGTTTTGTGCACTATCACTCAGCGTTTTGGGGACCTAGAGCAATTTCCACGATCGGTGAACCCCGGGCTTCGTTTATGTGTCCGTCGTCAACACTGAGAGTTTTGGCCAATTCTGACGGGTTTCATGGACTATTACTCACGGTTTTGG
>NW_025252488.1:0-2043 GCF_018294505.1 Triticum aestivum | reverse complement strand
GGCCCTCTTAATGGAGGTAATACCCTACTTCCTACTTGATTGACTTTGATGAGTATATGGGTTACAAGAGTTGAGCTACTCGAGATTGTAATAGCTAAACCCTAGACGTCTAGCTTGTATGATTTTTCTTCTACCTATCGACTAAGCCCTCCGGTTTATATAGACACCGGAGGGATCTAGGGTTGTACAAAGTCGGTTACAAAGAAAGGAAGGTACATGATCTGAATGCCATGCTTGCCATCCATGCAAAGGAGAGTCCCATCCGGACACGGGGGAGGTCCTTCTATCTCGTATCTTCTCGGCCCATCAGTCCGGCCCATATCACATAGCCCGGACGCCCGAGGACCCCTTAGTCCAGAACTTCCTCAGTAGCCCCCGAACCAGGCTTCAATGACGACTTATCCGCCATGCGGATTGTCTTCGGCATTGCAAGGCGGGTTCCCTTTCCGAATACTCCAAAGTATCTTTCCGCACACAAGAGCTGTATTCGGCCCTGCTTAACACGTACAACCCTAAGCTATAAAAAGCAACAATACTTAAAATAAGTCACGTCCACGGGCCACTTTTTCGGTCAGACAATACTTTCTGGCCTTATTATTATTCTGAACCGTTTTACGGCCTCGTTTTCTCATTTCGAGGTACGGCCAATGACACGTCTTATCAAAGCAAAGATCGTGTGCCCTTATCATGGGATTCTCATCAATAGGGGTTTTGGGTAATCCAACTGTGCCGTTCACACGTCTCCTTGGGAATAGGCGAGATTTAAAGCTTAGGAGGGGCGCTTGATATTCGCTGCCTCTATAAGAGGACAAAGACCCATCTGTTCACCTCATGCCTTCTTCTTCCTCTGCCTTTCAATCCCCCAAACTCTAGCGCCCAAGTTCCAAACTTTCCTTCCGCCCCAACTTCTCCAGCAATGGCCAGATCTGGCTTTCAGGGCAAGTGGATGGCCTCCTCCGTAATGGATAAGAACAACCAGGATATGCGTGAGGAAGGTACCTGTCGTGGAATTAACACGTCAGATGTCCTCATGAAAGGACTTAGTCGTGGAGCCATCGCGATTGATTAGCTTGAAGGGGTTAAACCAGACAAAGGACACGAGAGTTTTATACTAGTTCGGCCCCTTCGATGAAGGTAAAAGCCTACGTCTAGTTGTGATGGAATTGATTGGTTTCGATGACCAGGGAGCAAATACGCTTTGCATGGGTCTCGAGTTGTTGTTTCTTGTCCCTGAACCACCACCGGGTCGTCCCTTTATATACACAGGTTGACGCCCGGCCGATTTACATAGTCCCGAGGCCGGCTCATACAAGAGTCCGGCTCGGTCTCCCCTTTCCTAATCTTACAGCACAAGTTATACAATCATATCGGTTTACTACTATGGTCCCTAATCCGCCTTTGGGCTCTGGGCCTCTAAGCTTCATCAGTAAAGCGCCATCTTCTGGGTCTTTACGGGCTTCAATGTAGTTGAGGGTGAACCGGCCCCTCTTGGGCGGTTTACGCTTAGTAGTTATATCCCCAACATTAGGCCCAGGTTGATTTGAACCAGTTCATGTCAATCTCCACTACTTAGAAAAATTCTGTGAACATCTTCTTACATTTCTCGTAAACCGCCACGATGTCTTCTCCTGTAAACTCTTGTAAAACCGCCGTGGTATCATCCTCTGGACACAGCAGCGGATTGTCATGATGTCATCTCTGTATAAAAAGATAAAAAAGATTCCCTTTATTAATTGTATCCCGAAGATCGAGGTGACAGCTGCGCCCCTTGCCGCTTTAGGCTCCTCGATTCCCGCGCATGTCGCTTATCTTCTTGCCCCTTTATAAATAAGACCGGGGGTCCTTCCATTTTCTCCCCTTGCCTCTCGTCTTCCTCCTCGCGACCCGAAGAGCCCAAGCACCGCCGCCGCCGTCGACCTTCGATCCTGCACCGACCAGGCCATGGCATCACCCTGTTTGTACCAGATACCTTGCAATACGCCTTCACCGCTGCGTGGCCCTGGCAAGTTCTCTTCCCGTAACCCTAGATCTCAATTAGGTCTT
>NW_025252487.1:0-2043 GCF_018294505.1 Triticum aestivum | reverse complement strand
CGCCTGCCATAAGATACGATGGATAACGATGAGCATAGCTCTCTGCACTGCATCTCGAAATCCAAATTGTGCTAGCTGACAAAGAAAAAACAGAATATAACAGAGAAATATTTGTTCTGGCTGGTTGGTAAAAGGACTCGAAATCCTTTGAGTGGTTCGCCTCACCCGGCTAAACCCACCAGCACATCTCTCTCCCTAGCTGCGCTGAACAGAAACCAACCCACTAAACCGCGCCTATGGCGACACCTCTAGGATCATGAACCTGACAAGTCCGCATGCTCGAAGCACTGAAAGGAATGCGCACCCGCTAACTAATCCTAATATGACCTCATATGTGAACAACCCATGAAATACATAAGGTCGAACGATAAAGAACACATATAAAAAAGCAACACCCAAGAAGAAAATTTATTCGAATGATTAGCATTATACACAAGAAAGGCAATATCTGACCAAAACATTTATCAAAGCAATACCATCACATACCATCACTTGACAATTTCCAGCTTCAAAAGTTTGTATTTTCCTATCCAATTCATGTTCACTATATATTTTCCTTACATGGGCATCACACGCCTTTTCCTTCTACCTCACGCGATGGGAAAAATCCATGCGGCTCCATGAAAGGACAAATCAGAAGCCGCGGAGACCTGCGACGATGAGGAAGGCAAAAGGTGGTGAACGAGAAGAAAATACACGCCATAGGCAAGAGGGAAACAAATTGAATGACCTCACCTTACATGAGGAGATAACAAACCACTGGTCGCCGGCGACGAGAAACTGAACACATCACAAAGCTGAGCTGGCACGAGAAACTAATGGTCCGCGGCTGCTCCCATATGAGTTGTTGGATCCCTGAAGAGGAAGGGTGATGTAGTACAAACGCAAAAGTATTTTCCTTAGTTAAGAACCTAGGTTTAATAGAACCAGTAGGAGTAAACAAGCTAACAAGATAAGCAACACTTATAAACAAACAAAATAAATACTTGCACCCAACTTGGCAATGGCATTGTCAGTCCCCTTGTCTTGCTAGTTACAAGATTAAAATCAAATAGTGGATAGACAGTGATATAGTGAAAGGAAATAAAAGAGGCAATTTTGTAGAAGTAAGTATTAATGGAGAATAGACTCGGGGGCCATAGGTTCACTAGTGGCATCTCTCTCAAAAGTAGGTAATAACATGGTGGAGAAATTAATGTTGGGCAATTGATAGAAAAACAACATTCATAACTATTATCATTCATGTCATAATCTTGTATATGCAATACGTCCGTGGTAAGTAGACCGTTATCCAACTGCATCTACTACTATTACTCCACCCCTTAGATCATAATCCAGCATGCATATCAAGGTATTAGGTTTACTAGAAACCGAGCAACGCAATAAGCAAGATGACATCATGTAGATATAAAGAAATCTAGCAATAAGATTAAACCTCATAGTTTTATCCTTAGCAACAACAATACAAATATGTGTCCTGTCCCCATTCTGTCACTGGGATATAGAACACTGTAAGATTGAACCTACTACTATGCACCACTCCCTCTAAAGAATTACCCATCTATCTTGACCAAAAAAGACAAATAACTCGAAAAGCATACATAGCTACTCAATTATACAATAGTATTCAACTAATAATCTGACCAGTAATCCACAATTCATAGGATGCCAACAAACACACCAAAAGAATTACCTTGGATTGATCTTGGAAGAGAACATGGTATTGAAGAGATCCAAAAATAGAGAAAAAAACCCATCTAACTGAACTATGGACCCATAGGTCCTAAAGGAACTATTCACACATCATCATGGAGACAGCAAGGTTGATGAAGATGTTCCGGCAATGGCTTTCCCCTCCAAAAGAACTCGGAAATAGGGCGCCAGATGAGATATCTTCGGAACAACATCTTGCGGCGGCGATAAAATTCTCTTGGAAGCACGACTAATGGTATAGTATTTATAGGGATTTACGGCGGTGGAGTTAGACTAATGCGGTGCTCAAGGGGCCCACATGGACAGGTGGCGTGGCCACCCCTTGGATGC
>NW_025252486.1:0-2043 GCF_018294505.1 Triticum aestivum | reverse complement strand
CCTATCGGTAGCAGCAAAAGCTGTGTGATGGAATGCAGCTCCAGTGTGCTGCTACTTTGTTGGAGATGGAGCAATATATATTGATTGGATGTTAGGATGGTGTAAGGTGGTTTATCACTTTGTGTCCTTACCTACAAAATTTCGTTTCAGTAATTTCTAGAAGTAACAATGGTTTATTGGTCAGAGGACAGGATTAACATGATTTAGGCGAAAGGGGCATTAGTTCCGTTTCCCCGTCCTTAAGTACTGCTAATTATAGTTTTTTTAACACAGTACAGACAAAAGCCCTCATATATATGTGTATGCACTCACCCCTATGAGCACCTCTGAGAGACTCATCAGCTGGCAGATCATTTTGAGATGGACAAAGTCACCAAAGGCGCCTTGTCAACGGGAACATCTCCTCACTGAATGCACGTTGCCAAAAATCCTGAAATAAATCCAGAAAAATGCGAGCACCAGAACATGAACCCTAGTGAGGCTGGAGATACAACTGTCCTCCTAACCTTCAAGCTGTTGGTTCGCTACAACAAATTATAGTTAATTTGTTTTTTGAACACAACAAATTATAGTTAATTGATCCCACCATAATTGCTACTCGTCGGCTCCCCTACCACGAGGTCATCTTTTTTCCGCATGTGCATGCAAAGGCCACACATGGCCAATGCAAGAGAAAGTGGCCCCAAATAATGTCAAGGATCATCTCCACGTACATTAGCTGCTTGGTAATATTAATTGCATCGAGTGCTGAACGCAAAGAAAAGGGACTGTTTTTATTGGCGGTCGAGGGACCGGCCTCGGATAAATGAGCACGCTTGTATTGCTGTCCGACCGAATAAAGCCGGGCGGAGGGAGTAGTTCACAAGGATTGCTGTGATCTTTGACCCACATATCACATATGAATATTAGGATTTTGCGTCTCTTGAATTCATGTAGGCATAGTACATTCGACAAGTATCTATTGCATCCTGCATCTACAGCGAACATACTCCACAAAAGTTCGTACAGAGTATACTGCAGGAAAAAAAGTACACCCAAAGTGTGAATCTCTCTCTCTCTCTCTCTCTCTCTCTCTCTCTCTCCAAGCATCCTCATCCATCAATCCCACCTATTAACGACTGTCAATGGGAATAATCTATCATCAAAACCCTGCACTAACTTACAACAAAAGCCAAGCCAAGACTGAATTGAACTTGTCGAGCACAAGAAATAAATGACCTCGTCATTTCACTACCATGCTGATGCCATACATCTTCTACCACGTGGCGGAGATATCAACGTGCCAAAACAATAAGATCAGACCTTTTTACCTGTCCTTACTGGGCCAGCACGATGGCGACATGCAACAGAACAGTCAAGATTTTCTTGAGAGCACGCAACGCATCTCACTCAACCAGTATTTTTAGGATTTTCCTACGTATGTTTCCTTGGAGAATCCTACGGTTTATAGTGCCCATGTATCATTAATCCGATTTCTTGGTATGGAGCTGCAGCTGGACCAAATAAGCTCCCTCCATTTTGCATGGTTTCGATAATGTGCATAAAGTCTGCTAGGACAAGGAATACTATTACAGAAAAAAGGTACCTTTCAAAGTCCTTTCTTTGCGAGTTTCCTGAACAAGCTCCAAGTCAGGCCGATGAAGATGGGAGGGCAGCATATTACACGCACAACCGGGGTCTGAAGTATGTGGCGTGTCCTTATGGGGAGATGAAAAGGCTATTCCAAGGATAGAAACCGCGGGGTCTGTAAGTTCAGTGTGCTGCGATAGGTCAGGAAACTTCTGATAAAAAATCACTGGTCATTCCCAGACGTGGTGTGAGACACTGTAGTAGTTGACACGGGATCTGCAGTGGCCATCTCTTTCCCAACGCCTCGTATTCCCTAATGCAATTCACAATCTTTATCATGTTCCTCTTCCATGCTTCATGGCTCTACACTAGGAATTCTTTGTTTTCTTCATCTATGATCTACCATAGCTTGAACGTGTGCGTGTCTACGGTTAGGTTGTCTGGCATGTTGCTGCTTCAATGGTGATGCAGCGA
>NW_025252485.1:0-2043 GCF_018294505.1 Triticum aestivum | reverse complement strand
CGCACCGCCTCCGCCGCCGCTTCCCACCACCGCCGCCGCTGCCGCGTCCTCCTCTGACGCCGCCGCCGCCCCGTGCCACCGCGCCGCTTCCGCTCCCACCTGTTGCGCTGACTTGCTGCCGCCGCCGCGCGCCCCTTGCCGCCCCATCGCGCCGCAACCCTAACCCGACGTGCCGCCACCGCGCGCGCCCGTGTGTTGCCGCCACCGCCCCCTTCCTCTTCCGGCCGTTTCTGACGCCTTCCATGGACTCTTCGGACTACTTCACCATCTGCGGTGGAACCGCTCCATCGGCCGCGTCGATCCAGTCGCATCCTCCCGCACCCGCCGGGTGTTACCCGGTGTCGTCACCAGCGCCTCCCCCGCAGCACCCGCAAGGGTGAGGGGCCGACGCAACCGGCGTGGCGGCGGTCGCCGCCACCTGCAGCAGCAGCGGGCCCAGGACGCCGGGAGGGGGGAGGGTGCCGCACTATCAGCAGGCTCTCCCCGCTGGCCGCCAGTCGTTCCTCGGCGTGCCCTTTCAGCCGACTGGCGCCGGCTACGGCACCCGCCTTGCGTCGCCGCCCCTCAATGGTTATGGCCCGCCCGTCCCGGCGCCGCCCTATGGGGGCCTTCTGCCGCCGCCGATACCTGTGCCCTAGGACCCCACTCTCCTCGCCGCCCAGCACTCCGTGCCGTCCCCGAGTAGCTCTGTCGGTGGAGGCGACTGGTACATGGACTCAGGTGCTACTGCGCACATGGCAGCTCATCCCGGTAACCTAACCTCCTCCATTCCCGTTCACACACCCACTCGTATCACCGTCGACAACGGCTCCTCTTTACCTATTACTCATATCGGTAGCACTAGCTTTCCCTCCTCTTCCACACCCATCACTATGTCTAATGTCCTTGTTTCACCTGATTTAATCACGAACCTAGTCCCAGTTCATCGTCTTACTCATGAGAACCCACTTACTGTTGAATTTGACAGTGTTGGCTTTTTGTGAAAGACGCCCGTACCCGGATGGTCCTTCACCGATGTGACAGTCCCGATGAGCTTTACCCCGTGCACGCTGGCTCCTCCACATCCACACCCGGCGCCCTTGTCGCCGGTGTTGACCTTTGGCACGCTCGCTTGGGTCACCCCAACCACACCGTCTTACGTCAAATTCTTAGGAGTTTCTCTTTCTCATGTGATAAGCTCGACGAGCACTCTTGTGAGGCTTGTCACTTAGGCAAGCACGTTCGTCTTCCCTTTAGTGCGTCTTCCTCCATTTCCACTTTTCCATTTCAATTACTTCATAGTGATGTTTGGACATCTCTCGTTGCGAGTAACGCGGGCTATCTATACTACTTGGTGATTTTGGACGATTATTCTCATTATGTGTGGACTTTTCCCCTTCATCATAAATCTGATGCTTTAGCCACACTCACCGCCTTTTATTCATATGTCACCACCCAGTTCGGTCGCCCAATACTCGCACTCCAAACTAATAACGGAAAAGAGTTTGACAACGTCGCTCTTCGCACACTTCTCGCCTCTCACGGCACCACCTTCCGTCTGACTTGCCCATACACTTCCCAGCAGAACGGACGCGCTGAGCGCATTCTCCGCACTCTTAATGACTGCGTTCGCACGTTACTCTTTCACTATAACATGCCTGCTCGGTTCTGGCCCGATGCCCTCGCTACCGCCACTCTCTTAGTTAACATTCGTCCGTGTCGCCCTTGGTGGAACTACGCCCCTCACCACCTTCTCTTTGGCACACCACCGTCCTATAATGGTCTCCGCATCTTCGGGTGTCTCTGTTATCCTAGCACTGCATCCACCATGCCACACAGGCTCGCACCATGATCTGTCCCATGCGTCTTCCTTGGCTACCCTCCTAACACCAAAGGTTACCGATGCTATGATCATGTCACTCATCATGTGTACACCTCGAAGCATGTGTACTTTGTCGAGACGGTGTTCCCTTTTTTTCAGGTTCCTCCGGCTTCGGACCCTTCGGTGCCGGCCCCGCGCCCCCTTCGTGGAGCGATGCGCGGCGGCAGCCCCCGGTGCCCCCC
>NW_025252484.1:0-2043 GCF_018294505.1 Triticum aestivum | reverse complement strand
GAGACCACGTGGTCCAGCATGTTTTACCATCCAATGCGGGCCTGTATCGGTTCGTCGAGCGGTCCAGACGTACCTTTGCTTTGTGGGAGCCCGGACAGCTGCCACTTAGGACTCCGACACCCCCGACGCCTCAATCCTTCCCATTTTTCTCTCCTTGTGTTTTTCTCTCTTGCCTTCGCCACTGCTTCACCACCCCGATCGCCACGCCACACCCCTGTCGGAACTCAACGTATCCGTCACCTCCAGCGGTACACCCGGGTTCCACCCCGCTTCTCCGCCACCGTTCCACACCTCTCCTCTGACCGCCCCGCCATGTACCATCCGCTCCTACAATACTCACCATGCCCGTCAATTTTTCGGTGATCGCTCGACCTAATTTTTTTGTCCCTTCTTCTTTGAAGCAATGGCTCGTCAGACGAGGACTACACGGATGAGACGACTATGATGCAGGCAGTCCTTGAAGATAAGGAGCGTGGGAGGAGCATGTTCTCAATTTCAAGGTATCCATCAAGGGTCATCGAGTGCTCAACTTCAACAGGGCGCACGACCATTTGACGTTGACGAATGACTACTTTAACCCTGATGCCCTCTTCGCTGACAATTTTCACCGACGCTTTCAGATCCACAAAAATGTCTTTGATCGTTTGTACCATGGTGCCGAGTCCTATGATGACTACTTCATCTTGAAGAAGGACGCCCTGGGAAGGATTAAGTTCTCTGGTTACCAGAAGTGCATGGCCGCACTGTGAATGCTTGCATATGACACAACTGCTGATTCGTGGGACGAGTACCTACGGATGTTTGAGAGCACATGCAGAGATGCCATGGTCAGGTTTGCAACTATTGTGGTCGAGGTGTTTGGACCTCAACACTTGAGAGAACCAACTACGACAGACACCGAGAGGATCTTGGCAATCTCAAAAGCAAGAGGATGGTCGGGTTTGCCTGGGTCTCTTGACTGCATGCATTGGAAGGAGCCCACCATCTTTCTTGAAGCAGTTGTGCCACATGATCTTTTGGTTTGGCACGCTTGGCATGCCCGGGTCTCACAACGACATCAATGTGCTGCAACGATCACCATTGTTTGCGAGGCTGACTAAAGAAAAAACTCCTCTTTGCCGCTATACAGTCAATGGACATGAGTACAACATGGGCTACTATCTTGTTGACGGTATCTATCCTCCATGGGTTACCTTTGTCAACACCTTCTATAACTCGGTTGGCAGAAAAAGTCTCACTTTGCTCAAAGATAAGAAGCAACTAGAAAGGATGTCGAGAGGACATTTGGAGTTCTGCAGGCAAGTTTTGAAGTTGTTCATGGACCTGCTAAACAATGGAAATCAGAGACCATGTGGGATGTGATGACATGTTGTGTGATCATGCACACCATTATAGTCGAGGATGAGGGTGAGGATGCTGCCACGACTCTAGAATTTGAGAACATGGGTGATTCTATCTAACTTCCACATCAGAATCTGGCCACATTTGAAGAGTTTGTTCAAATGCATCAACAAATTCGACATCGAGCAACTGAGGGAAGATCTCATTGAGCATCTGTGGGCGGTTATTTGATTTTTTAAAAAAATTAGAACTACTACTGCATTTGAACATTTCTAGTCAATGTATACGCGGCTATTTAAACATGCAAACTTAAAAAAAATTAGGGGCCGAATGTATGCGGATAGCTTTGGATAGCCGGCTCCCGCATCCGTATCCATGGACTGCCCCCCTCCCCCTGTATGCGCAAGATGCGAGAGCGAATTTGCGGGTCAGTGTTGGAGATGCCCTAAAGAGTTTCTTCTTCTTGTTGTTGTTGAGGGAAAGCCATCCATCCGGCTAGCTTTATTGATCTGTAAACAATGATACATTGTTCAATAAGTAGGGCAAAAGAAAGCTAGGGGATTCATAACCCTGGAAACATAATTTGCAGGAGTACAAGGATACCTAGCTATCTCATGCGCCACCGAATTGGCTTCCCTTTGACAGAAAACAAAACTAACCTCATCAAAACTGCAAGCAATCAGTGCACATTCCACCATCTAG
>NW_025252483.1:0-2043 GCF_018294505.1 Triticum aestivum | reverse complement strand
TTGTCACATCCCTAGTCTGGTATGACTTAGACTAGCTAGCTATTTGTGCATCATATTTAAATTTCATTTAAATTTGAAATGAGGATTGGTGGAAACCTCAGAATCATTTTTTGAAATGACCCAAATAAAAATTTCTCCAAAAGGGTCCAAGAAAATGCTCATGTTGCCCTCTGAAAATATTGGACAGAGATAAAAATCAAAACAATATTTTTAGGAGCTCATGGACATTTATTTTGGCCATTTGGATTAATTCGATAAATATCTGCATTGGAAATATATTTCTATATATATGAAATATGGTCCAAAAATTATGCCAATTATAAAAGAGCTCTGGAATAATACCATTAGCCCCTACAAGAATTGGCATAATAAAATTAAATGATTTAATATATTTATTAAATCAAACAAATGTCAGAAAATTAGAAAAGAAAACAGAAAAGGGGAGAGAAACTTACCTGGGCCACTTACCTGGCCCATCTCCAGCTGGCGGCCCAGCCCACCCCCGCTGCCTTCTGTCGTCTCCCTCCTCTGACAGAAGGACGAGGGCGTGTGCCCGACGCTCGCCGGCACGCGCGCGCGCCACCTCCCCCCCTGCTGGCCACCTCCTGCTTCCCCGGACTCCCTCCCAATGCCACAGAGACGGCCACGTACCCCAGGCCCTCTCATTCCTCCTCCCCCCCATGCTCATCCCCTCCTCTGGCTCCCCCTCACTTCCACCGAACGCGGCCGCCGCCGCTGACGAGAACCACCACGGCCACAGCCACCCCCTCGCCCCTCGGTTGTGCCCACGAGCTCCGCGACATCGTCCTCGACCCCCTCACCGAACCCCGCCCCGCCGGAAGCCCTGCAGCGTCGACTTCGAGCTCTTCTTCAACCTTCGGCCGCCGGTGACCTCGTCTTCGATTCGCGCCGTCTAGGTCGTCCCCAGGCCCACTGAGCTGCGCTTCAACCTCCCAGTGAGCTCCTCCGTCGTTTCCCCCTAACCCCACGGCCTAGCGCTCGTTGTAGCACCACTTCCCATGATGCCCGAAGCACACCGCCGCACGAACTCGTCGCCGACGAGGCTCCGGTGGCCAATCGGCCCCGTGCATATGCCCGTTGGGTTTGTGGGAGCCTGCAGAACGCGTAGTTGCTACCCGTTGATCCTCCCGTGCACGGTGGCGCCGTTTTCATCGGCGCCCGAACTCCGGCGACCGCCAAAGTCGTCGCCGGCGACGTCTCCGGCCACCCCGAGCTCAACCATCACCACCAAGAGCTGCGGCTCGTTCCCAGGAGCTCGTAGATGCTCTCCGCCTCCCGTTTGGTGGCCGTAACGTGCAAATGCACTTCCTTCGCCGCGCTCGGCCTCGCCGGCGGCTAAACGCCGGCGAGTTGACCGGGTTTGACCCCCCAGGGTCGCTGACCAGTGGGCCCGACCCCCCCTAACCTTTTAATTAAATTAATTAACCCCTGTTAACCCCCCTGTCACTGACGTGTGGGTCCCACACGTCAGGTTTGACCCTGGACAGCCGCGTTGACCCGCTGATGTAGTGATGATGTCATGCTGGCGCAATAATATAATTTCTGGATTTAAATTTAATCAGAAAATTCCAGAAATTGATTTAAACTTCAAAAATTCATAGAAATTCAACCGTAGCTCAGATTGAAATAATTTATATATGAAAAATTATCAGAAAAATGCAATCTTTCCATCTGTACTAGTTTCATGCATGACAAACCAACTTATACATGCTGAATATGAGAAAACACATTATGGCATATTAAGAGACTTATTTTTGGAGTTGCATTTGAACCTTTTGTTCAAATGGACTTCATTCATTTGAATACTAGTTGCATTAGCTCAAACAGCATCACATCTACATGCCATGTTCATGCATCATATTGTTGCATATGATTGTGTTTTGATTGCCGGCACCGTTCCTTCTCGATAGGTCCTGCTCCGGAGACGTTCCAGAGTACCTGTCTGTGAAGCAGTGCCTCCCTTGTTGATTTACCAGGCAAGCAAACCCCCTTGTTCATCTCGATAAAACCCTACTCTCTCGC
>NW_025252482.1:0-2043 GCF_018294505.1 Triticum aestivum | reverse complement strand
TCGCCGCCTCCCCCGCCCAACACCGCTACACCAAGCAACCAGCGTCAGCGTCGCCTTCACCGCGACACGAGCAACAATTCAAGACAAAATGAAGAAGAGAAAGACTCGAAGCTAATCGGCTCGGTGCACAGCGCCGGCGTCGGACTCGGCCACCTCCTCGCCGCCTTGGGCCGCGGGCTCCTCTAGTGCCACCGGCGCCACCTGTAGCAGAGCCCGGGCGTAAGGATGCTGGCTCACATTCAGAAGAACCTCCCGTGACGCATCAGGACAAACAAGAGGATGCGTGGCGGCGAAGTAAGGAGACCAGATGCTCACCTGCGGCGCCGGGTTCGCCTGGCTATACGGCGCCTTGCCGAATCGCCAATCCTCTCCAAGATTGGCCCTGGAGATGGCGTTGACAGCGTGCGCGGCCTGCTCCCCAGACAGCCGTGTCGACCCCATTCGGTTGGGGTCCTGCAGGCCGATCATCTCGCCGATGAGGCAAGAGTGCCTCTGAAGCGGGAGGACTCGACGAGTGATGAACACGGTGAGAAGGTCCATGCCGTTGAGCCCCTCCTGCGTCCTCATCACCGTCACCCGCTCGCAGAGGTTGACGATCTCCTGCGACGGGCGCCGGGGCGAGTAGCCCCAGTTCGTCTTCGCCCGTGGCGGTGCCATGGCGAAAGGGGGAAGATTGATGTGGTCCGCGCCATGATTGCGGATGTAGAAGAAGGAATTCTGCCACTTCTTGGCAGAATCCTCGAGTGGAATCTTGGGGAAATCTGCCCCCGACCGTTTGGAGATGACGGCGGCGCCGCAGTCGGCGAACTCCCCGGCCGACTGGCCCTGCTGCTTCAAGGAGAAGAAGCGCGCCTAGAGGTCAATCATCGGCTCGAATCCCAGGTACCCCTTGCAACGGGTCACGAAGCCGGAGAGTTGGACGATGGCGCCGGCACCGAGATGGTGCTGTTGAAGCCTGGAGAACTCTAGGAAGGCACGGAAGAAGTTGCTCGCCGGCAGCCCGAAACCGCGCTCAAAGTAAGGAAGGAAGACGACACGCTCCTGCCCCTCGGGTCGGGGCCTTTGCTCGCCGCGCGACAGGCGGACGCCAACGCCCGTCTCCCGTGGCAAGCGCCGCGAAGCTTGAAGCTGCGTGATGTCGTCGTTGGTGACGTTGGAGCCCATCCAAGAGCCCGACGGCAGCGCCATGGATAGAAGCGGAAGGAAGAAGGACGACGGAGAAGAGCTCTACTCGGGGCTACGGGCGCAGCTGTGCGTCGGTGGCAAGGAGCAGAGCGAGAGCGGGGGGACAGGAGGGCGCGAGTGAGAATAATGCCTGCCGCCCCCTTGCCCCCCTCAATTTATAAGCCCCGGTTCAAACGTGGGGAAGTGGGATCGTCTGCACGCGCCCGTTCCACTACCCCACAATAAGTGCGCACGTACACACGCACTAACTGCGCGGGGAAGTGCAACCGGCCCCCAGACGCCGCAATAAATCCGCACGCGTGGCCAAGGGCGTGTGGCGGCGGGCCCCCGGCCCGTCGCCCAGTCCCGTCACGCGTGTGGCCTGTCAGGCCCCTCCGGCTTCTAGGCACCACGTGGCACCAGCGCGAAGCCCGAGAGATCGCCTCAAGATTCGACGGACTCCTCAGTTCCTGCCACGACCGGGATGCCGCAATACGGTTTCCGAAAAAACTAGCACATAGTGGGTGTTGCCGGACCCGGCGTTCACAGATTCTGCCTTGCTCAAGGGGGAAGCTGTGAAGGCCCACTCATCCGAAGACGGCGGACCTTCACAGCTTCGTGGACTACTGTCGGAGGGATGAACCCCAGGCAAGCAACGAAACCCGGATCTATTTAAAAAATAGTCGGGCCCGCATCGCCTCGCAAACCGGCATGCGCCAGGCCAGGTCGCTCGACCCAGCAAGGCGTGCAACCCGGCCAAAACGCTCGACTCGGCAAGGTACATCAACCCGGCCGCAGCCTTGGCTTCCCCAGTAAGCCAACTCACCCGTGGCATCCACGGCAACCTAGCCACGGGTCAGCTCCCGTCCCATCCAGGCC
>NW_025252481.1:0-2043 GCF_018294505.1 Triticum aestivum | reverse complement strand
TTCAACGACCAGACAAAGGCGTCACAGAACCCCACCTTGATCAATAAAGCTTTCATCTTATATTCGCAATATCCAGATTGCAATCTCAGTTTTTTGCTTGTTCTTCGTTTGCTCGCAGGAAACAGACCCTCGTGGTCAGGTTGATCGTGCTCCGGCATGGTCAATAACCTCTCGGGGTTGGTTTAGTGATTGCTAAGGCGCGACGTCCTCGCACGTTCGTAGTCGGATCGTCAAAGTCGACTGCCACCAAAGCGATATCCATCATCTCATCGAAAGACGGGACACCTTTGCCTCTATCACTTGTGTGTGTTATCCCAACTCTCGTGATGGTGAAGATGTGTCCGTCATCCAAGAACTTCTATCTCTGGAACCTGTCATGATTAGTAGAAACAAGAACCAAAATTCGAGAATAATGTTCCTATGAACTACTAGGATGTGGTTGTAAAGTGCTCACAGTAAAGCAAATATCAATATCTTACAAATTCTTACCATGCGGCAGGTGGTGACAGGCAACCAGCGGTGTCAAATAACTCCAAAGATTGTGTAAAACGATTGCCAGGGGAACGTACGTATACACGATGTAGAAATATGTGGAGTCGGGTTGCTATATATGGTAGCAAAAGATTAGCAATAATCAATTCAGAGATGCAATGTTGAATAAACGCTCAACGACGGTACTGTGCTGGTCCTAGGCTAGACCAAACTAGAGACGCGAGCCTAGAACACTAATGAGGTCACGTCGTAGCACAACTAGCATCAATAAAGGATATGAAGTAGCTCTGGACAGCAAGATATAAGTGAAGATCACAATAGTAGTAGACCTATTTAGAAGCTGATGTTGAGGTGCCAAATACTGAACTAGCTTCTGCAACTATTTAGATGCGGCTCGTCGCTAGCTCTCATTTGAGTACTCGCGGAGCCAAAACAGACTTCATATGAGGAAGTTATGCCTGTTTTACTGAACAGTGCACAAAACAGATTCCAATCCGAATTCAACTACGAGATTGAGTCTAGATAGATCCGAATTTTGTTTTTTTTCTCCTCTCTTTTTTTTCTCACACTTTTTTTCTTTTCCTTTCTTTTTTTCTCTGACTTTTTTTTACTTTTTTTTCTCTCGTTTTTTTTGTTTTTTTGTTTCTCTCCCTCTTTCCAAAACAAACTATATAAGATGTAGATTGGATCAAGCGAAGATGGGAACGATCTCAACTATGATTATGACAATGAACGGTGGATAGCACATGGAGGAAATTGATGGATGGATGGTGGACAGCGGAAGGGATAACGATGCAGCGGCGACGTGACTAATGTGAAGAGAAGTCAAAACTCTAAACGACCTAGACACTAAGACCAGCAACTCGACACGATGATGCAACCGATAATTCAACTATGCAAGCAATGAAAAGAAAATTGCAAAGGCTCAGACTGGCTTGGACAAAGGATGAATAGATCTAACTCTTTTTTGTGGATTTTTCTTAGACAATAGGTAAGAAAATAAATCTAATCTAGGAAAACTGGAAATTCTCACCGAGCAACCTGAAAACCAATACCACTTGATAGAGGCGAGGGTCCCGATCTTTCGATGAGATGATAACTATCAATTTGGTGGAGACGACTTTGACGATCCGACTACAAACGTGCACGACGTTGCGCCTTAGCAATTGCTAAACCAATCTCCTGAGGTTACTGGCGATGCTGGAAGCATGACCAGCCTGACCACGAAGGTCTATTCCTGCAAGCAATCGAAGAACGAGCAAGAATATGATAAAGCAATCTAAATATTGCGAATATATATGAAGTATTGATAATGGTGGGGATCCGTAAGCGGTCTTGGTCTGGTCGTTGGACACAAACGAAGTATACGAAGTTGCAATGGCTAACTTTTAACTAAACAAATCCCAAGGAAAAAGCTACTAGATGGATCTACTTATATAGGAGCAAGGGGTGGCGGCCAAGGAGGTGGGAGGACGTCCCAAGGCAGCCTAAAACTAACCCTAGGTCGTACAAGGCTCATGGGCCCAAGTGGAGGTGATGCAACACCTTTGG
>NW_025252480.1:0-2043 GCF_018294505.1 Triticum aestivum | reverse complement strand
TGGAGGCTGACAACCAAAACCTACGGCATGAGTCAGAGCAGTCCAATGCCCTTAACAAGCAGTTAAGCTGTGAATTGCACACCACATGACACATGTGGTAAACAATCCAAACAATTGTAAAAAAAAAAGAGCTATGAATTGCACAGGCGAGGCAGGTAGGCAGGAAACACAAGGATTTTAAGGCTGAGACAGCTGCCAAGGAATTGGCTCGGGGGTTGATTTCGACCATGGTTGAAAATCAAAAGCGAGGCAATGAGAAGGATAAGAAAGTCAATCATTATGGTAATAAAGATAAAGAGAAAAGTAAAAAAATCATCTCTACTGCTACTCCTTGTACATCTAGTAGATTTTGTTTTAAGAGCAAGTATAATAAAGTGGCGCAAACATGCTGTAAGAATTTAAAATATTATATTATTGCTGGAAGAGAAAGAAGAGGAGAGAGAAAAGAAGTGGGCTGAAGACTTACAGCAGGCTGTAGCATGAGCTCCAAGAAACAAAGTAGTACTTTTTTATGTATAACTATTATACGTGTTGGATATTATATTGACTATAAATAACACGGCAACATGTTATAGCAAGGAGTTGGCTATATTATTAAGCATGCTCTAAGTGAATGATTTAAACCATTGACCAACTTTATAGAGAAAAGTAGCAACTAAATTAGTATTGCTAGATTCGTTTCGAAATGTACTTTCATAATATACCAATTTGATGTCATATATCAACTTTTTTAAAATTTTAATTTAGAACAAAAGTTAGAAGTACATTTATTCACGGACGAAGGGAGTATCTAAAAAAAACCTAAGGTTCCCTTCCTGCCAAATGGACCACGTGCTGCCTAACCTTCCGTCCAACCTTTGTCCCCCAACTCTCCTTCATCGTTTTTTCCGTGTGTGGCTCTTCCTTCATTTTTTGGTATGTGGACCACCTCCCCAGCTTACGAAAAACCAGACGAACAATGCCCATCCTCGGCTCTCAGGCTTGTGCCCGATCCCAATTCAGATCTAGGAGGCGTCTATGGCTGCCAGGGGCGACCTACCTCGTGCGCACGACCACCATGCCCCGCACCGGCCGCCGCCAGTCCTACCCGTCGCCGACGACCTGACCGACTGCCGCCGTGCCTTCCCAGCCTTCCTTTCTTCCTCTCCCTAGCCACTGCAGCGGGTAATTGCCCGACGTCGCCAGTCTAGCCAGTCGCCGTCGCCCACCAGAGCTTCACGGCCGGTCTAAAAGCAGTCCAAGAACTAGTTAAGCAATGAATTGTACAAGACAGGCGACACACGAGGATTTTAAGGCCGAGACAACTGATAAGGAATCGGCTTGGGAGTTGATTCCGACCATGGTTGAAAATCAAAAGTGAGGCAATGAGGAAGATAATAAAGTCAATGATGATGCTTATAAAGACAAGGAGGAAGGTAAGAAACCATCGAATAAAAAGTTGAACGAGGTTATTAGTTGATATCATTTTATCCATTAAATTAATTAGAGGATCATTTCTGTCTTATATATGATTGTTCTTTGTATCAGAAGCGAGCAATAATGATAGATATAGTATCATTGTTCTCTTGTTTTTGTGTATATAAATACTACAACTGCGAATATTCCTTATATTGAAACATTATATAATGGACACGCGTGTTTAATTTATGTGTTCTTCAAATGCAGCAGACCTTAGTGGTGGTTGTATTGTGCGGACGACCGTTCAGATAGGTAAATGACCAAATGATGTTTTCAGCCGAAAGAAAATAATTAAAATGATTGATATTTATACAAAACTTTTATACTTTTGTGATATTTTTTTATAGAAATACAAAATTGAATAATATATTTTTCTATCTATCTAAATAACAATATTGATAAATATCCATTAAAATCTTTTTAATATATAATCTTAATGTCTATCCATCAAAATAAATACACACAATACATCAAATTCAAATTATATCGTATAGCAAAATTATTTTCTCTTTTGAGATGATGACCCTTAAAACAATAGTATGCACCCTTAGAGAAAAATAAAACAAATGGAATCACGATTCTTCC
>NW_025252479.1:0-2043 GCF_018294505.1 Triticum aestivum | reverse complement strand
CCCCTCTCCTCTCCAGCTCCTCCCCCTCGCACGCCCCAGCCATGGCCGACGCCATCGCCGCCACCCCCTCGCCGTAGCCACGCCCTCCGTCCACCCCACGCCGTGCCACCGTGTCCAGGAGCTTCGCCGCCGTCCACTTCATCGAGCTAGCCGAGCCCCGTGTGCTCGAGCGGCCCGAGACCACCGCACCGACCTCGCCCGAGCTCGCCGTCGCCGGAGATCCCTTTCAACGCCGTCGCTGCCTCAGCTCGTCCCCGACCCCGCCGGTGGCCTCTACGGGAGCGCTGTGAGCCTAGCTACTCCTCCGACCCTCTCTCTCTCATTCCCGAGCCGTGTAGCCACCGCACGAGGATCACACGCCCGCGCCGTCGCGGACCTCGTCGCCGACGTGCTTCCGGCCACACTCCGGCCACAAGATGGTGTCCATCTTGCTCACCGAGTCCCACAGCACCTAGCTAGCCACTCCACGAGCCTCACCGACCCCTCTAGCGCCAAGTTCATCCTCGACCGAACCCCGGTGGCCGCCAAAGTCGTCGCTGGCGCCAACTCCGGCCACCCCGACCCCAACGGACTCCGCCAAGAGCTGCGGTTTGTCCTCAGCTCCACTCCGTTGGTCTCCGCGGTCCATTTGGTGGCCGAAATGGCCAAAACCACTCCCGCCGCCGCGTCGGGCTCGCCGGCGGCTAAACGCCGGCAGCCGACTTTGACTTTGACCACGGGTGGGCCCTGGTTGACTCCCCTGAGTCAATGACAGGTGGGGCCCAGCCCTGTTAAATAAACAGGATTAGTTTTAATTAAATTTTAATTAAAATAATCACCCTGACATGCGGGACCCACTGTCAGGTTTGACCCAGACCTGTTCCGTTGACCTGCTGACGTCACACTGACGTCAGGCTGACGCAATAATTGATTTTCTGGATTTAAATTAAATCAGGAAATTCCAGAATATTATTTAAACTTCAAAAATTCATAACTTTTATTCTGTAACTCCAAATTGGACAAATTATATATGAAAAATGATCAGAAAAATCCAATCTATCCATCTGTACTATTTTCATGCATGATCAAACAAGTTAAATTGATGTTTTAAGCAGAACAAGGAAAAGCACTTTAAAAGACCATATTTGAATTTGAAATTTGAATCCTTGATTCAAATTTGTTCAAACCCCTCTGGTTTTAGTTGCATTAGCCCAACACACTCATATTGCCATGTTTCATGCATGCATCATATTGTTGCACATTGTTTGGTGATGCTTGTGTACCGATGTCCTTTGCGACAGGTTCTGCCCCCGAGGAGTACCGTGATTACCCTAACGAAGAACCATATCAGTGCATCGAACCATCAGGCAAGCAACCAACCATTTGATCATATCGATACAATCCCATGTTCTCGCTCCTGCTCTCTTTTACTGCATTAAGACAACGCGATTCAAACTGCTGTGTGCTACGGTAGTTGAACCCATTTCCTCTGCATGACCTGTCATTGCCACAGTAACTAGATGAAACCCACTAGCATGTGTAGGAGTTGATTGAGCCATATGTATGTGTTGTTCCTACCTTGCTATGCCTGCTATGCTTAGAGTCGTGTCAGGTCTGGTTCATCTGGGTGATGGGCTAGAGTGAAATGATTTTGTCGGTAATGAGAGTGGTGCGGTGAACACGATTTGGTAAAGGTATCGATGAGAGGCCATGTAGGAGTACATGGTGGGTTGTTTCATTGAAGCCGACCTTAAGCACTGAGATCTGTATGTGTGATTTAAGAATCAGCTACTACCATGCATTGGGCCCGAAACCAATGGACCCTCTCGACTTCTTATTCACCCTAGTTCTCCGTCCAGGAGTTGCAAGTAGTTTCTGGTGTTTGTAGCCTACTGGAGGCCGTGGACAGCGCTGACCGTAGGGGTGGGCTGTGATGCGGTAGGTACGTGGCACGGTGTACCGAATACCCGTTAGGTATCTCGGGAACCCTGTTCACATCGTTCGGGGCCGTATGGGAAACCTCGGCCGGACTCCCTGCGGATGGAACCCGAATAGGCGATAAAC
>NW_025252478.1:0-2043 GCF_018294505.1 Triticum aestivum | reverse complement strand
GTCAAAAGAGCTTCGGCTGATACCACGACGTCGGGATACCCATAACTACTCCCGCGTAGATGGTTAGTGCGTATAGACCAAATGGCCAGACTCAGATCAAATACCCAGATCTCGTTAAGCGTGTTAAGTATCTGCGAACGCCGACCAGGGCCAGGCCCACCTCTCTCCTAGGTGGTCTCAACCTGCCCTGTCGCTTCGCCATAAAGTAACAGTCGGGGGCCGTCAGGAACCCAGGCCCACCTCTACCGGGATGGAGCCACCTGTCCTTTCAGCCCCCTCATCAGAATCACTTGCGGGTACTCCTCGAGCCGACCCGACTTTAGTCACCACATGTGTCATGTATATAATGTATATAGTATATACCCGTGATCACCTCCCAAGGTGATCACGGCCCAGTAGTATAGCATGGCAGATGGACAAGAGTGTAGGGCCACTGATGGAACACTAGCATCCTATACTAAGCAGTAGGATAGCAGGTAAGGGTAACAACTGTAGCAACAATGACAGGCTATGCATCAGTATAGGATTAACCGAAAGCAGTAACATGCTACACTACTCTAATGCAAGCAGTATAGAGAAGAATAGGCGATATCTGGTGGTCAAGGGGGGGGCTTGCCTGGAAGCTCAGCCGAGAAGGAGGGGTCGTCAACACCGTAGTCGTACTGGGTAGCGGCAGCGTCGGTCTCGTAGTCTACCGGAGAGAAGAGGGGGGAGAAACAGTAAATACAATGCAAACATAAACATGACGATGCGTGACATGACAATGAGCAGTGCTAGGTGTGTCCTAACGCGACAGTAGGTGGTACCGGTGAAGGGGGGGACATCCGGGAAAGTATTCCCGCTGTTTCGCGTTTTGGACAGACGGACCGGAGGGGGAAAGTTGCGAGTTCGATAGGTTAGGGAGGTGGGGTGGACGAACGGACTGCGTATCCGGATTCGTCTCGTTGTTCTGAGCAACTTTCATGTAGAAAACATTTTCATCCGAGTTACGGTTTAAAAGATATGAATTTTCAAAGATTATTTGAATTTCTGGAATTATTTGAATTTAGCAAAAATGAATTATGACGTCAGCATGAGGTACCGCTGACGTCAGCAGGTCAACAGGTCGGCTGGCCAGTCAAACCAGACAGGTGGGTCCAGTGGGACCCACATGTCAGCCTCTGTTAGTCTAACAGTAATTTAAACTAAACTAACAGTCTAATTAGAGGGGTGGGCCCCATATGTCAGTGAGTGTTTAATCTAACAAGTTAATTTTATTTATAAAAATGTTTAATTAGCCTAATTAACAGACGGGGCCCACCTGTCAACGGCTGGGGGCCGCCCAGTCAGCACGTTGACCGCGGTCAACAAGTCAAGGGGGGACCTGGGTCCACCAGTCAGTGGCCCAGGCGGTGCCACGCGGGTGCCACGTCGGTGACGTCGCCGGAATCACGCCGGCGACCATTCCAGCGGCGGAAGTTCGCCGGAGTTGCTCGGATTTCCAGCACAGTGCACCATTCCGCGCGTTTTCGGTGGCGTTCGAACAAGTAGATCGTCCCGCGTCGATCTAGAGTGATCGCAGGAGCGGGGGTGGCCGGAGTGGAGCTCAACGACGACCGCGGGTGGCGCCGGACTACGGGCATCTCCGAAAACCACCCTACGGCTGCTTCTAGCTAACAAACGACGCTAGCGGGCTCTACGGACCTCCGGCAACTCGACGGAGGCCACGGCTTGGCTCGGAGATGGATGGGATGAGCGCAACGAGCTCGTGGACGAGGCCGCATGCGGCAATGGCGACGGCGGCACCGCGAGCCATCTACGGTGTATGAGGAAGAACCAGAGGAACGAGGAGGGGGCGGAGGCTTACGGTGCAGCACACGGAGGCCCTCGAGTGAACGGGAGCGCAGAGGGGAGGCGGGATGAATCGCGGCGGGCGGCGGCGACCGACGTTGGGGAAAAGCTTGACCCGGCCGCTGCAGGGCACCCCAGCTCGTCCTGAAGCGCGGGGTCGACGAGGACGACGTAGAGGGAGCTCGGGGACTCGGCGGCTCGACAAACGGTGGT
>NW_025252477.1:0-2043 GCF_018294505.1 Triticum aestivum | reverse complement strand
GTGGTTTAGTTATTTTAGGTGTGGTTAACAGAATTTTAGGTGTTTTAGTTGTTTTAGGTGTAGTTAACAGAATTCTAGGTATGTTTTTAGTTAAAGCAATTGTTGTTATTTTTTCAGTTAAAGAATTTTTTCCTGTTTTATGCAAAATTGCAGTGGACATGTCATATTTTGAACATGTCACATTTTGGACAATGTCATATTTTCCCGAGTGTCCTATGTTTTGCCAGAAATGTCGATTCGTTTACGTTCTGGCAAATTTCAGGCGCTCGATTGGTCCTGTTTTTAGCAAAGGTCATGTCAAATTTTGCTAAGTAATTTATATTGTTAATTTCAAAATATTTGACAGCTTATTTCCATTGACAGCTTATTTTCATTCTTCAAAAAATGTACGGAAGATGGTAGACAGAACCTACTACTACAACGATGAAGCACAATTAACTTATAAGGAGAAAGATGGTCTTATCACTTTTTTACTGATCTAGAGAATTACAATAGCTATTATCGAATTCCTGAAAATTATGGTCCATATGTGCCACTAGTGCACGTGGTGTGCTACGGTAACATCAATGGAGATATCATGGTAAGATTTTCTACTATTATGACATCCGTGCATCTTTGAACATTGCTAACTACATTGCTAACTACAAAGTTATTACTATGTTTTTAAACAGAAAATCCCGATGGATTGTGTGCCTCATATGATGTTGCCAAGATGTCGCGTTGAAGTTATGAGGTTACGGCCACCACGGCCAGGTCAGCCATAGTATCCACATCACTCCTGTCCATACCGGATTTCTAAAAGCGAAGAAGCCATGATAATAAATGATTGGAAAAAATGTTTCAACCATCGTAGAGAGCTACTTGGAAGCAACATTGTGCATAGGCCAAGACTTGGAGACAGGATGAACTCCATTCTTCATTATGGAGAGCTCAGTTTCCTTAATGAAGAGTCAATGCCTATCTTATTTTATTATATTTTACCTAAGAGAGGGTAGAGTAGATCCTATGAGAGGAGTAGGTCCTAGGTAGAATGTGTTATTATGTGCTATAATGTGTTAGAGTTGATGAGGAGGATGAGGAGTTGTGATTATGACTAGTGACCAACTGGTTATATATATGATGTCTCATTGACGAGCATTGTTTGGTGGTGATGACTACTGGTAATGAATATGCTATTTAAACAAACTAGTTCATGATGAGTTGTTATTGTATAAAAGATATATCTGTTTAAACATGTACAACGCCAAAATATTAAAAAGAAAACATAAATGTTAGAAGTAGCACTGGCCTAAAAATGCGCTACTAGTAGTTGAAATTACCAGTAGCGTTGGTCTATAAACACGCTACTGCTAGAAAATAGCTGTAGCGTCGTAGCAGTAGCGCTGGTCCCCGCGCTACTGGTAGCACAAAAACAAGCGCTACTGGTAAGCATTTCTCTAGTAGTGCAAACTGCAATGATCCTATTTTTAATCCACAATACAAACACACACAAATTACAGTGACGAGGGACTTAAAAAATAAATCCACATTTTTGTCCATGAAATGCAAGCCGGCGCCAGCGCACTGCATGTCAAGTCCCCATAGCACTGCACCTGTGCGCTCATGGGATGGCAGCCAAAATCTGAAAAGCGGAAAAAATGTCACTCGTGAGCAAAATACACACAAAAACCACTGTCTTCCTCCACCCCAACTTCAAAAATACACACAAAAATGAAACAAGTGGGCTGCATCACAAGACTACACTCTTTTGCTTTTTCCTTGTTGAATGCAGTGAACGACAAGACTCCTTCAAGTGGGATGCATCAGCCCATCTACCATGGCGAACTGCAAGCAGGAGCTACCACCTTTTCCTATCAAAAAAACTGCAAGCAGGAGCTAGCGAACCTCATGCCGGCGCCAGGCGAACTACACTGAAGAATTAAAAAACTTCATTAGAAACAGAATTCACTCAAATCAACAACAATAATCTGAAAGAATACACAAAAATTATTTTGCGAACTACAAGCCCCTGTGTCAAAAATGCCACGATGGTGAGAGAGAGGC
>NW_025252476.1:0-2043 GCF_018294505.1 Triticum aestivum | reverse complement strand
GGCCTGGATGGGACGGGAGCTGACCCGTGGCTAGGTTGCCGTGGATGCCACGGGTGAGTTGGCTTACTGGGGAAGCCAAGGCTGCGGCCGGGTTGATGTACCTTGCCGAGTCGAGCGTTTTGGCCGGGTTGCACGCCTTGCTGGGTCGAGCGACCTGGCCTGGCGCATGCCGGTTTGCGAGGCGATGCGGGCCCGACTATTTTTTAAATAGATCCGGGTTTCGTTGCTTGCCTGGGGTTCATCCCTCCGACAGTAGTCCACGAAGCTGTGAAGGTCCGCCGTCTTCGGATGAGTGGGCCTTCACAGCTTCCCCCTTGAGCAAGGCAGAATCTGTGAACGCCGGGTCCGGCAACACCCACTATGTGCTAGTTTTTTCGGAAACCGTATTGCGGCATCCCGGTCGTGGCAGGAACTGAGGAGTCCGTCGAATCTTGAGGCGATCTCTCGGGCTTCGCGCTGGTGCCACGTGGTGCCTAGAAGCCGGAGGGGCCTGACAGGCCACACGCGTGACGGGACTGGGCGACGGGCCGGGGGCCCGCCGCCACACGCCCTTGGCCACGCGTGCGGATTTATTGCGGCGTCTGGGGGCCGGTTGCACTTCCCCGCGCAGTTAGTGCGTGTGTACGTGCGCACTTATTGTGGGGTAGTGGAACGGGCGCGTGCAGACGATCCCACTTCCCCACGTTTGAACCGGGGCTTATAAATTGAGGGGGGCAAGGGGGCGGCAGGCATTATTCTCACTCGCGCCCTCCTGTCCCCCCGCTCTCGCTCTGCTCCTTGCCACCGACGCACAGCTGCGCCCGTAGCCCCGAGTAGAGCTCTTCTCCGTCGTCCTTCTTCCTTCCGCTTCTATCCATGGCGCTGCCGTCGGGCTCTTGGATGGGCTCCAACGTCACCAACGATGACATCACGCAGCTTCAAGCTTCGCGGCGCTTGCCACGGGAGACGGGCGTTGGCGTCCGCCTGTCGCGCGGCGAGCAAAGGCCCCGACCCGAGGGGCAGGAGCGTGTCGTCTTCCTTCCTTACTTTGAGCGCGGTTTCGGGCTGCCGGCGAGCAACTTCTTCCGTGCCTTCCTAGAGTTCTCCAGGCTTCAACAGCACCATCTCGGTGCCGGCGCCATCGTCCAACTCTCCGGCTTCGTGACCCGTTGCGAGGGGTACCTGGGATTCGAGCCGATGATTGACCTCTAGGCGCGCTTCTTCTCCTTGAAGCAGCAGGGCCAGTCGGCCGGGGAGTTCGCCGACTGCGGCGCCGCCGTCATCTCCAAACGGTCGGGGGCAGATTTCCCCAAGATTCCACTCGAGGATTCTGCCAAGAAGTGGCAGAATTCCTTCTTCTACATCCGCAATCATGGCGCGGACCACATCAATCTTCCCCCTTTCGCCATGGCACCGCCACGGGCGAAGACGAACTGGGGCTACTCGCCCCGGCGCCCGTCGCAGGAGATCGTCAACCTCTGCGAGCGGGTGACGGTGATGAGGACGCAGGAGGGGCTCAACGGCATGGACCTTCTCACCGTGTTCATCACTCGTCGAGTCCTCCCGCTTCAGAGGCACTCTTGCCTCATCGGCGAGATGATCGGCCTGCAGGACCCCAACCGAATGGGGTCGACACGGCTGTCTGGGGAGCAGGCCGCGCACGCTGTCAACGCCATCTCCAGGGCCAATCTTGGAGAGGATTGGCGATTCGGCAAGGCGCCGTATAGCCAGGCGAACCCGGCGCCGCAGGTGAGCATCTGGTCTCCTTACTTCGCCGCCACGCATCCTCTTGTTTGTCCTGATGCGTCACGGGAGGTTCTTCTGAATGTGAGCCAGCATCCTTACGCCCGGGCTCTGCTACAGGTGGCGCCGGTGGCACTAGAGGAGCCCGCGGCCCAAGGCGGCGAGGAGGTGGCCGAGTCCGACGCCGGCGCTGTGCACCGAGCCGATTAGCTTCGAGTCTTTCTCTTCTTCATTTTGTCTTGAATTGTTGCTCGTGTCGCGGTGAAGGCGACGCTGACGCTGGTTGCTTGGTGTAGCGGTGTTGGGCGGGGGAGGCGGCGA
>NW_025252475.1:0-2044 GCF_018294505.1 Triticum aestivum | reverse complement strand
CCCCCCCCTCACGGACGGCGATGACACGGTAGTAGACGTTCTGCGGTAACGATGCGGCTTCAATATTACTAAATACTCGGTGCACGATAAAATCATGAGTTTTTTTGCACGACGTGGGCACATGTGCTATAGGAACGATGGTATTTTTTCATAATTTTTGGTGATGGAGACGTATCCGAAAAATTCCCTCTATGCGGATTGACCTTCGCGCGTCTACGGCTGTGGCCGGTGGCCTCCGGGGGCTAGCATGCCGCCAAATCTTGCGTAGGCGGCCTCTCACAAGTCTGGAAGTGTTGTGGCAGTTGCAAACGCCTGGCACGCGTGCCCGTGGTGTGCCCCCCCCTCACGGACGACGCCGCTGCCGGCACCTGGAGGGGGGAAACGGACGCGTCGGGTCTACACGGAGGGGATCTTGCGGTGGGTCTGGCCCGGATGTTGCTCCAAAGTGTTCCTATCGGCTGACCTAACACAACCGGGTGGGGATGTCCATTGGTCAAAGCCCGTCCGTGCAAAGTCAAAGGGCTAGATCCCGTGGTCAAACGCTACAGGGTTAGGCGGGACGGGGGCACTAGGGGGTGGCAATGCCACCGGAGCGTCGCACCGGACCCTCATACATGCAGGATGGTGTGGTGGCATGTCCGAAGAGGCGGGACGCGTCTCCGGGTCGTGGCCCCCCCTCACGGACGGCGATGACACGGTAGTAGACGTTCTACGGTAACGATGCAGCGTCATTATTACTAAATACTAGGAGCGCGATAAAATCATGAGTTTTTTTGCACGACATGGGCACATGTGCTATAGGAATGATGGTATTTTTTCATAATTTTTGGTGATGGAGAAGTATCCGAAAAATTCCCTCTACGCGAATTGCCCTTCGCGCGTCTACGGCTGTGGCCGGCGGCCTCCGGGGCCTAGCATGCCGCCAAATCTTGCGTAGGCGGCCTCTCACAAGTCTGGAAGTGTTGTGGCGGTTGCAAACGCCCGGCACGCGTGTCCGGGGTGTGCCCCCCCTCACGGACGGCGCCGCTGCCGGCACTTGGAGGGGGGAAACGGACGCGTCGGGTCTACACGGAGGGGATCT
Source organism: Triticum aestivum (assembly GCF_018294505.1). Taxonomy (NCBI): domain Eukaryota; kingdom Viridiplantae; phylum Streptophyta; class Magnoliopsida; order Poales; family Poaceae; genus Triticum; species Triticum aestivum. The sequence goes on along the minus strand of NW_025252475.1, from coordinate 963 downwards.
TGCTGTGGGTCTGGCCCGGATGTTGCTCCAAAGTGTTCCTATGGGCTGACCTAACACAACCGGGTGGGGAGGTCCACTGGTCAAAGCCCATCCGTGCAAAGTCAAAGGGCTAGATCCCGTGGTCAAACGCTACAGGGTTAGGCGGGACAGGGGCACTGGGGGTAGCAATGCCACCGGAGCGTCGCACCGGGCCCTCATACATGCGGGGTGGTGTGGTGGCATGTCCGAAGAGGCGGGACGCGTCTCCGGGATGTGGCCCCCCCTCACGGACGGCGATGACACGGTAGTAGACGTTCTGCGGTAACGATGCGGCATCAATATTAATAATACTCGGAGCGCGATAAAATCATGAGTTTTTTTGCCCGACGTGGGCACATGTGCTATAGGAACGATGGTATTTTTTCATAATTTTTGGTGATGGAGAAGTATCCGAAAAATTCCCTCTACGCGGATTGCCCTTCGCGCGTCTACGGCTGTGGCCGGCGGCCTCCGGGGGCTAGCATGCCGCCAAATCTTGCGTAGGCGGCCTCTCACAAGTCTGGAAGTGTTGTGGCAGTTGCAAACGCCCGGCACGCGTGTCCGGGGTGTGCCCCCCTCACGGACGGCGCCGCCGCCGGTACCTGGAGGGGGGAAACGGACGCGTCGGGTCTACACGGAGGGGATCTTGCTGTGGGTCTGGCCCGGATGTTGCTCCAAAGTGTTCCTATGGGCTGACCTAACACAACCGGGTGGGGAGGTCCACTGGTCAAAGCCCGTCCGTGCAAAGTCAAAGGGCTAGATCCCGTGGTCAAACGCTACAGGGTTAGGCGGGACAGAGGCACTGGGGGGTAGCAATGCTACCAGAGCTTCGCACCGGGCCCTCATACATGCGGGGTGGTGTGGTGGCATGTCCGAAGAGGCGGGACGCGTCTCCGGGGCGTGGCCCCCCCCTCACGGACGGCGATGACACGGTAGTAGACGTTC
>NW_025252474.1:0-2044 GCF_018294505.1 Triticum aestivum | reverse complement strand
ACGAACATTGATATTATTCGAAAGCCCCAGGGTTGATTTAAAAGGTTTTTGGAACAACCTTTCTCTCCTGCGAGTACTTAGTCTACAAGGTGTAAATGTTGTCGAGCTACCTGACTCGATAAGCAACCTCAGACATTTAAGGTACTTGGGACTTGCAGGTACAAGCATATCTGGGATCCCACAAGGAATAGGTGATCTGATGTTTATGCAGTTCATCGAACTTGCAGATTGTGTAAAAATTTCTCATGTTCCAGATAGCATCTTGAAGCTGCGAAAGCTAAGGTATATCAACTTTGCTGGCACCAACATAGCATCAATTCCTCGTGGATTTGGGAAGCTGGAAGATTTGGTCATGATATCTGGGTTTCCAACTCATTCAGATGATAATACAGATCAAGTATGGTCCAGTCTGGAAGAACTAGGGCCTTTGTCGAGACTCACAATGCTTGTCATAGAAAGTTTGGAGAAGGCATCTTCTGGTTCTGTGGCCGCTAGAGCAAAACTTAGTAGTAAAGCCCACCTAAGAATTTTGAACCTGGGATTTACACAGAATAGGGAGGTGGAAGAGCAAAACAATGGGGAGCAAGAGAGAATCGAGGAGGTTTTGGGTAATCTCTGTCCTCCAACCTGCATAGAACAGCTTGCCATCATTGGATACTTTGGACACAAACTTCCCCAGTGGATGAGAATGGTGCCAGTCTTTACCTTCTTAAAGCGGCTTGAGCTATCAAGTTACGCTTGCTATGAGCTGCCTTCTGGCTTAGGCCAACTCCCCTCTCTTGACTATTTTTGGGTTGACCAAGCTCCATTCATCAAGTATATCGGTCATGGTCTTCGCATGCCCTCAATTGGTGGTCGGGACATCGGCCTAGATAAGACACTTTCTGGTGGTGCTGCTGTTGTTGCATTTCCCAAGCTGAGAAAACTTGGGTTTCAGGGGATGTTGGGACTGACAGAGTGGGAATGGGAGCAGCAAATCCCAGCTATGACAACTTTAGAGGTGCTTACAATTGTCAATTGTCAGCTCAAGTATCTCCCTCCTGGACTTGCACATCATGCAAATGCACTGCGGGAGTTGGATCTAAGAAACCTCTCGCACCTGGTCTCCATACACAACTTCCCTTCACTCGTTGAGCTTCGCATAGTTGACAACCGAACACTAGAGAGAATCTATAACAATCCAAATTTGCAGCATATTTACATCGTTAGCTGCCCAGGGCTAAAGGTATTGGAAGATTTGCCATCACTCCAGAGCATCGAATGGGTGGATGTGACTGCTCAAGTGCTCCCAGATTACTTCCGGCACTCAAAGTTAGAGAAGTTGATTGTACAATGCTACATAAGCTTGCTCAAACTGATATCCTTACAAGATGCCAACTCTTCGGAATCCGAGTGGGGAAAGATCCAGCATGTTCACCAACTAAAAGCAACTGGGTACATATCAGCAGAAGAGACACGATATATCTCCTACACCAAGGAGCCCTACTCCTACAAAACAGACATTGGTACGTAAGATCATCGATTAAATTGTTTTCATTGCGATGTTTTTGTTCTTCCTTTTCTGAAAATATATCATTTTGTTACTTGGTTGCAGAACGACTGGATGAATTTGTAAATGTGGTGGTTGAATAATAGAGAAACAATATCATGAAGGAAGAACCGTCGGCCTTTTTTACTTATGTCGTGACATATCATATTTTTCAAGAGGTGCATATGGTCAAAGGGCATGCATTTTTTTTACTGGTATATGCAAAATAGCAGTACTGTGCATCGTTCTTTTTATGTATTTTGAATTCTCCTTGTTTTGCAGTGTCTAGCTCTTAGGCCCTGTTTGTTTGGGCTTTTGCTTCTACTTTTGCAGCTTTTTCACTTTGGCCAAAAAGCCATAAAAACTTCTAAATTGGTACTTTTGGAGCTTTTGGTTTTTGATGAATCGATATAACAATATTTAGCTCCGAAAGCCATGAAAGCTCTAAAAGCACCTATTTAGGAGCTTTTATGGCTTTTTGGCCAAAGTGAAAAAGCTGCAAAAGCAGAAGCAAAA